>NC_052399.1:11273145-11530645 GCF_009389715.1 Phoenix dactylifera
GCTACCTCCAACCTAATCATTAGTTTTATTATGCTCCAACTGCACAAGCCCATATAAGCATGTGGCCTCTTATTTGGCCCGACAATGCTAAGTGGGCTACAGGCAGCAGCATGATGCTAAATGAGATGTATATACGGCCATATAGTACAATGCAGAGAACCTTTGTCAGCCCATTGCATATAGTAGCCACATATAGGCAATTCGATGCAATCAAGGGATTGCATCCACATATTCAGCTGCCTATGCAGCCTATTGTGCACCATGTTTTAAAACACTGGGTTAACGTATTTGAGCGATTTTTCTCAAGGTTCCAAATGGGTTATCCCAGATCTTAAAAAAAAAGTATTAAACATTCTAGACAAAACTGATTTCATGCTAATAAAACACCCAATCAGATCCACAATGGCATAATTTTTAGCCAATTCCTCCCCACATACATGAAAAGTGGACAACTAGCAAAGAAGAATCCTTTTTCAAGAACTGCATTTAGTTTAATCCATGAAAGCTCATTCTCAAGACTGTGAGTGCAGGTTTCAAATAAGCAGTGTTAAAAGAGATAATGAACCCCAACAGGCCAAACATGGCATAGGAACATGTGAATAAGAAGCTCCACCTTCACTGAATTGCTTTACTAATCAGTAATCACCCTCCAACTACAGACTTTTGGGGGTGTTTCATGGCCATGGCAGTATTCTTTTCAGTTTACTTCAATATCTTCCCTACATAAGGATATTCCAAAGTTCAAGTATGAGGAGATCTGTGCCCTTTCCCATCTTTCTTACCTCTCCTTCCTCAATCTTTGTTTCTAAACTAAGTGAGCAAAATATATGTTTAGAAACATCACGGAAGTCATCCAGAAACCAGAATAAAGTAAAACAAGAAAAAGTAGTCTTCTTGATAGGGAAAACCAGTTTTACACTTAGCACAAGTGCCAAGCATTTAAGAAGAAGACAAGAGAGGTAAAGCAGAGTTCTGTCTCACACAGAAACTTGGAGACCTTACACTTGATTCATCACATGCAAATACACAACCAGAAAAAAGAAAAAAAGGTTCTGCTCAAGCATAATAACAATATGCAATAAATACATGCCTTCGTAAGGGCTGGTCGACAATAACAATCAATCTAGAGGCTATAAAATAATACAGTTAAACAACTTAAAATTCAAAGGTTCACAAAATATGGTACTTACATTGCTAACTAATGGCTGAGATTAAAACGTGTATATGATAATCTAAAGGACGGCCTAGCGCATGAGGCTCCCACCATGACCTCCACGTCATGATGGAGCATTACCATTACACCAAGGCTCACCTCTATGTAGACGATAATTTAGTGGGAATTAATCCACCAACAAGCTAACAAAGAAAACCTAAATTTAATAAATTATGGATCAAATGTGAATCCATTAAAATATGCAGCAGAATTGACAATTGCAATCAAACTCAGCTGCATCACATGCTATTAAACCATAGGACCGATGATCAAACATCAGACTATTTCTTGTGAATAAACTCGAAATCTGCTATCTACATCTCCATTATAAAGACATCTACTTCAAATTATAAAGAAGCTAGTGTAAAATCAATCCTCCCGCCAGCAAAATATAAGTGTATACACCCCTTTTCCCTGCTTCAAAACATTTATATAATCAAACTCCTCAAATAGGCTTTATTTAGAAAATCATACAAGGCCATTAGCAAGAATGATAACAGGAAAGGCCGTTGGACACAAAATTAAGCAATAAGTCTGCTCACCAAAATAAATCATTTCAAGCCAAAAAATGCCTCTACTGTTTGCCTTTTCTCACCTATGCTTCCTCCTACATCATGCACATCAACCATAAAGGAGCTTATTTTCCACCTTCCTGGGTCACCCAACACCCTCTGGCATCAAAATACATAGTTTTCCATAAGGTTTCTTTTTTGAAAGCAAGATTTTTTTCTTTGGTTGAAAAAAAAAAAAAAGTAGAGTTAGCTAAATCTTCCTAAATCAGATTGAAATCAGCGTCCGACTGATCCTGATGCCACCGATGCCTTTCTACTCTGCAGCTCATGTCCTTGAAGAAGCTCCGGGAGGAGAGGGATGTCAAGGGATTGTTGAGACCTCAGGGCACTGGGGAAGCAGCAGCTCTGAAGAAGAAGAAGATGAGGAAGAGAGAGACGAAGGCAAAGTACCAGCAGATCCTACTGGGCAAGAGGAGAAGCCTAGGGATCCGATTGTCTCTGAAAAGCCATTAAAGATCGCCAGGCTACCCGACTCAAACAACAACAGATCAGTTTTTCCACAATCCAAACCCAATGTCCCAACAAACTTCCACCCCGATGACCATTAAAACTCACTCAAAAAGAGTCTTTACACAAAATTACTACAGAAAATCGACCATCATCACGAGTTTCTTTTCCACTCTATTTAGTCATCCAACACCATCTCACATCAGAATCCATTGACTCAAACAACAAAAGAACAGTTTAATTCGCAATCCAGACCAAATCTCCCCACAAATTTCCACCCCCATAGCACTAAAGCTCGCGTCAAAGAATCTTTAATCAGAACTACCACAAAAAATCAGACCAACATCCAATAAAAATTCCGCAAAGTTCCAACAATTCCCACCAAAAACAACACAAATGCGATCGAAATCGATTCATATTTTAGTCACTAAAACAAGATAAAAACAGAAATATGGCAATGGGCAAGCAAAAAGGAAGGATATTTAGAGAGTAAATCGACCTTTTAGCTCATCGGCAAGGGCGACGAGGTACTCTTCGAGCTTCTGCTTCATGGATTCAGCGTCACTGAACTCCTCCGTGAGGAAGATGTCAACGTCTCCAGCCATCCGCCGGAGGGCGGCGGATCGCAGGGACTCCGGCAGGGAGAGGCCGAAGAGGCGTGCGGCGGCCTCCGATTCCGCCAGTTCCACGAGGTGGGCGCCAGTGACGGTGGCGCCAGGGAGAGGGAGACGGAGATCGCCGTCTCTGAGCTGGTTTCCGTCGATCAACATTAGACCTCCGTCGGCCATGATCCCGTCAGAGAACTGGAAGAGAGACGCTCGAACCACCGGGTTCTGTAAGTCCATCTCTCTTACATTAAAAGTAGACTAACTACTGTCTATTGCCCCTAAGATTTAAAGAAACTACACAATTACCATTTCTTTTTCTTTTCTTTTGCCTTTTGCTTGCCCTTCTTACCGTATTCTATCCACCTCCTACCAAAAAAAAAACATAGAATAAAATAAAATAAATCTGGCCTCCCTTATGGTTTGAACCACTTTTCTGTCTGCTTTTAGGTAAAAGGCAGCCAAGCATTCAAATGTGTCCCCTTTGTTGCCCAATCTATTGGAAAGGATGGACGAAGATACGGTGGGGAAGGAGAGGGAGGCAGCCAAGCATTCAAGTAATGGCGAGTCTGGCTCTGCACCGGCAAGGTCTGGAACTATTCTAATATGGTCTGGACCAACCATTAGATTTTGGCAATGGAGTAAGTGATCATCTAGAGGTACTTCACCGGCGTGCTGGAAGCATCGCGTGGAGAAGGTGGAAAAAACAAGGAGTTTCTGAGCTTCCTCTGCGGTGATTGTAGTGGATTGGATAGGTCGGGAGCTCACATTGAAAGGAAAACTTGGGTACAAGGTCGAAACCTTCCAGATGGCTGAGGACCACATCATTGTGCGCTTTAGGAGGGAGGAGGATTGGGAAGCGGCGATCGTGTGTGATCGTGGTTGGTCACTGGCCAACTAGTGGCCATGGAGCGGTGGTAGGCTGATTTCGTCCCTCGGGTGAAAAAGTCAACTAGCTCCTGGTTTGGGTCCAGCTCCCTAGATTACCGCTGGAGTTCTGGGATACGGACTCGATCTTGGAGGTGGCAGCGGTGGCGGGTCGTCCGATAGCAGTGGACGGCTTCACCAAGGGCCAACATTAAATGGGATTTGCTCGAGTCAAGGTAGAAGTGGATGTGAGCCTCCCACTAAGGCTAGGCGTGTTCCTCAAGGATCGGAGTGACAAAGTTTGGCAGGCTTTCGTTTACGAAAGCTTGCTGATATTGTGCTACCGGTGTGGTCTCATCGAGCACGGAGAAGGGGACTGTCGGCCGACCAAGGTGGTGTTGGAAGGGGTAGCAGATGCTGAGGGGATGGGAGCCTCGGAGGTCAGGGAGGTCTCTGGGACATGGGGCCAGCCGGAGAGGGGGGTATTCGGGAAAGGCGGTGAACGTGTATTCGGTCCGTGGCTCATTACTAATTAGATCAGGGCGTCAAAGCCGGTTGTGATGGGGACAAGTGCGGGAAGAAAGATGGAGAAGTCATCTGAAAAGTCAACCAGGCAGTCTGCAGAAGAAGGTGAGATGGGCTCAGAGACGACCAGAACGACCTCACTAGCCTCGCCACCGGACTAGGATGGGTGGCAGAAGCCGACAAAGGTCGCCCGCTAAAAATCGCCGGCAACCATAGCCAAGGAAGAAAACTCGAAAGCAATAGTGGGAGTGTCAGGTGCACTCAGGCAACTCTAGCAAGTCGCAGGGCTGAACTCGAGCCCAAGTGGCAGTGTAGGCCAGACCCAATCGGACGCCCTGACTAGGGGAGGAGAAAGGGAACGGGCTAACCTCTTCGGGCATGCTAGGCATTTGGGCCCGGGGGCGCTGAAGAGAGCCCAAAGCCTGGCAATGGTGGGCTCGACAATTGGGCTTATGAACGTTGCAATTGGGCTGGCAGGCCAAGGTCCGGGCCCGGGTGCACCAGGTCGGGAGAAACAAGCTGGGTCGAATCGTCGATGGCATAGTTCAGAGTTACTGGGTGGGCCGGCCAAAGCAGCGGGTTGTGGCAACATGGGCGCCCAAAAAGAGAAGGCAAGCATGGACCGGGCTTCCACTTTGAAGGCAGTGATTGAACCGGACCCAAATGGGCAGTCTAGGGTTCGGAGATCGACCTTGGCAATGGAGGTACCTGGTGCAAAGGAGGGAGCCGTGGACTCGAAGAAGAGAAGAGGGCAGGACCAACAATGGGTGGCCCCGGTCAAGCAACTTCGGGGGTTGTCATTACCCCCACAGCAGATAGCGCAACATTGGTCTAGGAGCTAGGGGCGGTGTCGGAGGCCATGGGGCCACCCGTGACGGTGGCCAAGCATAATTCGACGATGGAGAAGGAGAAGGGGCCTCAGGCAGAGCAGGAGGCGGGCGGCATGACTCGTGGGTCGAGCATGGATGGGGTTTTTAGAAGAAGACCATATGGGCTTCAGATCCAGGAGAAAATTGGGAACACTGGCACGACTGGCACAATCTCCTTTGGCACGGTTGACATGGGGGGGGGGGTGTGCAGGTTGACACAGTGAGAGAGGAGAAGCCAGGGAAGGCTACTGTCCAGCATGCCCAGATCCTCCAGCAGCTCAAAAAGGCCTTAATGGAGACACGGATGGGAGTGAGGGGGATGGGGAAGTGGTGGATGAGATGGGGGTAGAGCCCGAGGAGGAAGGCTGTACCACTAGACCGAAAGCATGAAGATACTTTTATGGAATTGCCAGGGGGGCTGGAAAGTCATCTTTCGCCTTGGCATTTAGGAGGGCAACGCAGAATCATAACCCAGAGGTTTGTCTTGTTTGAGACTCGATTATTAGGGCAAAGTCTATAGCAAACTAGGAGGTCCTCGTCGAGGGGGTGGGGGTCGTATGCTATGGAATCTCAGAGTTTGTCAAGTGGTATTATTGTGACTAGGAGGTAGGAGAGTGCAACCTAAAATCGATGGCCCGCGGGAGAAGATAGGGGAGAAGACCTTCACCAACAAAAAAGAGGTTAGGGAGTTCCAAGAATTCATTGCTGGGAATGGGTTGGTGGATCTGGGTTTTGTAGAGTCGTGTTTCGCATGGTGCAACAATCGGCAGGGGCATGCTAGAGTATGGGAGAAGCTGGACAGAGCCTTTGCAATGACAGGATGGCTACAATGCTTTTCGGATTATCAGGTGAACCACCTACCTTATATTGCTTCGGATCACTGCCTGATATTGGTGAGAACCTCAGCCCCTATTGCCTATCAATGCCTTTTCAAATTTGAAAAATTCTAGCTTTCTTATCCTAGATCATGGGAGATAGTTTGGGAGGCCTGGAGAGTACCAGTGTGGGAGGCGGTGATGTACATGGTGTCTCGCAAATTGAAGATCACAAAGCAGCAGTTGAGAAGGTGGAATAGGGAGGTGGAAAATATTTTTAGGAGGGTGGAGGAGGTTGAGGAGAGCATAGCCGAACTACAATCACGGGAGGAACAGAGGGGGGGACTGATGGAGGTGGAGATGAGGGAGCTCAGGAGCAAGCTATCCATGCATGACTCTCTTGTACTGCAGGATGAGGTCTTATGGAAACAAAAGTCTAAGATATAGTGGATCAGGAAAGGAGACCAGAACACCAGATTCTTTCACCAGTCGACAATCATTTGGAGGAAGAAGAATAGGATCAGAGTTGCTAAGGGCGAGGATGGGCAGACTGCAGAGGACCCAGACGCCATCAGGCGGATCTTTAAGCAGTTTTTTCGGGCTAAGTGGACAGATTAGGTGAGTAGTGGGAGTCAGCAGGCTACACAACCCCTAATGACTAGAGTCTCGGAGGAGGAGAACGCAGAGTTGATCAGACGGATTGCTGTGGATGAGATCAAGGTGGCATTTTGGTCTCTAGCTGAGAATAAGGCTCCAAGGTCAAATGGCTTTTTCCACATATTTTTCAGGAGATACTAGCCATCGATCAGACGGAATATGGTGGAGGTCATTCAATAGTTCTTTGGCTCAGGTACGATGCCGGTGGATTGAAAGAAGATTTTTATCACACTTATTCCGAAGAAGCAGGATACCACAGAGTCGTGTCACTACCGACCTATCAGTTTGTGCACTACCCTATACAAAGCCACAACGAAGGTACTAGTGGACAGATAAGGTGACCCTTTCGAGGCTTACTAACCCAAAGTAGGATGCTTTTATTGGAGGCCGGAGTATATCCGACAATATCCTTATTGCCCAAGAGTTCATGCATGATCTACATAAAGCCCTGTGCCGGAGGAGTCTTATGGGAATCAAGTTGGATATGGAAAGGGCCTATGACAAGGTGTGCTGGAAGTTTTTGCAATATTTATTGGTAAGCTTTGGCTTTCATGAGGATTGGATAGGTTGGGTGATGGGGTGTGTTAGGTCTCTTTCCTTTGCCTTATTCTCAACGGGATGCCAACACACTTCTTTGAGTCCTCAATTGGACTGCGGCAGGGATGTCCACTGTCCCCACTATTGTTCATCCTGAGTTCGGATGCGCTGTCCAGAGCTCTTCGGCGTGCTGTGGAGACTCAAGCCCTAGAGTCATACAGCCCGCAGGCGGCGACCATTCAAGTATCATATTTGTTTTTTGCTTATGACTGTCTACTTTTGGCATGAGCTACGAAGCAAGCGGTGTGGACTATACGGAGGATTCTGGAAGAGTATTGCGCAACATCGAGTCAGTAGGTCAATCAGGATAAGTCAGTTATTAGTTTCAGTCCGAAGATCAAGCCGCAGGTGAAGGCATCCATCAAGGAGATACTGCGAGTTGGGGAGTAGGAGAACACTATGAGGTACCTGGGCATTCTCATCACGGGCCGACACCTCAGGGAGTTCAGTGACGTTGAGCTCAGTATCAGATGAAGGATTGAGGGATGGTAGGTGGGAGCACTGTCGATGATGGGTAGAGTTACACTAGTACGATTTATCATTAGCTCGATCTCAATCTATTTGCTATCAAATACCAGCGTGCTGGTATCACTTTTGAGATATGTGGAGCAGCTATTCAAAAATTTTATCTGGAACAAGCGGGAGGGAAGAAGGGGTGTTCACCTGATTGCATGGAACGTAGTTTGTCAGCCAGTTCGTCAGGGAGGCCTAAGGATTCAATCACTGGGAGCAAGGTGGGAGGCACTGGTGGTGCGACATGCTGCTAGATATGTGCTGGAACCTGAGAGTTTATGAAGTCTTCTGCTAAGAGCAAAATATGGAGTCTGCACGATGGCAGCAGATTTTCAAGCTGGGCGTCGGTGCTCTTTCATGTGGTGAGAGATTTGCACTCATGCACCGACGGTGCTAGCTGCAGTCAAATGGGAGGTTGGGGACGGGCGATCATCGGAGTTCTGGAGGATAGTAGGGTTCTTGAGCAGTCGCTTTGTCGTGTGCCTACCTCAGCAAGGTTGGAGGGTTGTAGGGTGAGCAATCTGATGATCCCGGGGCAGAGAAGGTCGCATGAGTCACTGATCAGGGAGGTCTTCAGGGAGCACCTGGCGGAGAGGGTCTTGGCCACTCTGCTACCGATGGAGAGGATGGCGGATAGGCTAGTCTGGGCGGCCACAAGTAGATCCAGGTGTGGGCCGCTGACTTGCAGGAGGTGATGGGAGGCTACCAGGCAGTTGGACGGTAGTGGATTTGGAGGATGCATGTACATTTCCGGGTAGCTCTGTTCCTATGAAAAATGGCATGGGGGTATCTCCCAAGCAGGAGTGTGCTAGCAAGGAGGGCTGTCAGGATTATGTCGACATGTAGATGGTGTCCGGATGAGGAGAAGACCATCAGCCATGCCTTACTTGAATGTCCACGGGCGATGAGGAGAAGGCTACCTTGGCCTGGCCCCAGCCTACTCGATCAGCTGATGACCTTCTTCATCAGATGAGGGAGGCTATATCGAGCTCGAGGACGACAGCTTGGGGGGTAATGAGTGCCGACTTGGCATATTATATATGGCTGGATAGGAAAGCTCGGGTGTTTGACGATCCACGGGAGGCATCGAGGCATATTGTAGAGGGCTTTTATCTAGGCTGCTGAGATCATCAGGGCCATAGAGACGGTTTCATCTAGGATGGTCAGGATCATCTGGGACTCTCACCTTGCTGATTCAGCGCCTAGGTTCGTTCTTGTTTCTTGAGAGCCTCCACCCTTTAGCCATCTCAAGGTGAATTGTGATGGTAATACTACTGGTGATGGAGATAGAGTAGGAGTGGATTTCATGATCAAGAGGCATGACTCACAGGTCATTGCCACACGGGGCAAAGCACAAATGGACTTTCAGCTATAAGGGTGGAGCTCAGGGCAGCATGGGAAGGTATCTCCTACGCAAGACGGAGGTTGAAGGTGGAGCATATCATCCTGGAGGGTGACTCGACTACGGCGATCGATTGGCTGTATGAGGAGGGGCAGAGGAGGGATGGGAGTCCTCTACTTGGCAACATCCGGCAGATGGTAAGAGACTGCAGTGACTTTCAAGCAGTGCATATATATAGGGAGGCAAACAGGGCTGCCGACTGGATTGCATCCTATGCAGCACAGCACTCTAGAGGGATTCTATGAACCGACCAAGATATCCCTCTTTCACAATTTTGTCAGATTGTTGCTCTTGATTCTACTGGCTGTACCTATACTAGAATAGGATGAGCACTCGTTGTATCAAAAAAAAAAAAGATCCATGCATGTCATCAGGACCTGTTTTGCACACATGTGCACCAATCACATGCCTATAACACATACATAGCAGGAATACATGCAACAAAAAATCCATGTTCATTATCAATTTAAGCTTGATAAGACATTGATACAACACATGAGCTAATGAAAAAGAAAATGTCTTATGAATTAGAATTTAAATTAATCTTGCTATGAGCTAAGAAAACATTCTTCTTGAAGTTCTCCCACTAAATAACTATCAATCTACATCATAATAAAGGGAAAAGACTTCATTTGGAAGAAGATATTCTTCACATATGGATACTTGACTGCTCCAACATTGGACAAGCTTCTATGTTTCTCGTGTTCCATGATGATCATTGAGAGGATTCTGCATCCATGTTTGGTTTAAAGTTCTCCAATGCAACATCCTATTGTACCTTAGAGGAGATCGACAAAATACCAAAAGGTGTCCCATTCTAAACCTTTATTGGTTTATCCCATTCTCTAGTATGGGGATCATTCAACTTTAAAAAATACTTATTGGTGCATTGAATTATATTTCTTCTATGTAATCAATCGCGTCACTATTATTTCTCTACCTATGATTGTTACTTTGAGTTGTTCTCATCTTATCAAAAATTGTAAAGCCCTCTTACAGATGCAGAGTTTGCCACGCCCTGGATCCGGATCCGTGACACGGCCGTGCTATTGCCGACTACCGCCCACAATAGCACGAAGCCTCATACATGGGTAACAGGTAGCCAAAAGCAATCAAACTTTCATATATTAAAATATATGCATTACAACCTGCTAGTTGATACAAAATATAGAGCTTCTACACAATTTATGTATACAAAAATATATTTGTTTCACCCAAAAATAAAGAAGCCCTGTTGCAAAAGAAAGGTGCCTCTGGCCGCTATCACTGGTAATGATCTGAAAGAAAATATAAATGCATGGGTATGAGCTACACGGCTCAGTAAGTAATCCTGCATAATCTTATTGGATCAACTATAATGCTAAATATGTTTAAATAGGGTTTGAGAAGCTATCATGTACACTATCTAACAATTCATCATGATAAAATATTTATACTGAGTACACAAATCGGTGTTTTATGTCAACAAGAATTTTCGTAAAAACTGTACCCCCGGCATGCCGTAGTTCATGCACTCGGATGCTACTACGAAGTCGTTATCGGCCACTGGTGGGGCTGGCTCAGTCATTCTCGGCTACTGGTAAGGCCGGCTCAGTTGTATTTGATCAGTAGCATCTAAGAGCCCATTAATAGTATCTCTTGCAAGTAGTACCTCTTAAATGCTAGGGCGAATTCATTAACGGTCACTGGCGGGGCCAGCTCAATTTTTTATCAGCCACTGGTGGGGTTGGCTCAGTCATTCTCGGCCACTGGCAAGGCCAGTTCAGTTGCATTTGGTAGCATCAAGAGCCCATAGTATCTCTTGTAAGTAGTACACTTAGCTAGATGTAATTTACTATATCAACTTGCATGCATGATACTTTAAAAATCAGCATAAACATGATGCATGCATAGCCAAAATTTATGAGGTAAGGCATGTTACTTACTTTTCATAGTATGCTATACATAAAGTATGTATATGAACAATACTTAGAAAATCTTAATAAACATGATGCTCACATGATCCATATTAAGATTAAAGAACATGCTACTTGCATACAAATAACTTATACATTGATAATTCATGTAACATAACATGATCCATAACAGAATAAGGCAAGTTACTTATATACATGATCCATAGAAGGTTAGGACAGGTTACTTACATCAATTTGCTTTCCAAATTTCACAAGTCCAGGTGACAAATCCTTAATCACCTAAAACAACATCATAGGGATCACATTATTTCCTAATTATTTTTATATAATTTCTTAGTTCATCATATTATGAACTTACTAGCTTGGATCCCATCCAAGGATTTACCCCAAGTCCAATTTACCCAATTTGAAGCCTTTGGGGTTCGATTTAAAATCAAATTGGGTCCACGTAGGTTAATTGGGTTTTTAATTAAAGGATTGGGTCTGGATCATGATTGTGTCCAGCCTTTTCTAGCCAATTGGGTCCTCTGATTTGGTCAATGTGGCTCATTTGGGCCTGAGCCAGAGTTAGCCCAAGGTCAATTTGACCTTCTGTCAGTTGAATTGAGCTTGAATTGGGCCTGATTCATAATCAACTAGGTCTGCTAAGACCAACTCAGCTTAATTGGGTTCGGACCCAATTCAATTTAACTTAATTTGGGTTCGGATTTAACCCAATTTATAGTTTGGGCTCGTCCAGACTTAACCCAATCTGATTAGGCTCGGGTTTAGTCAAATTTGGCTAAACCTATTTTTTTTTTTATTTGGGCCTAATGGTTTCACTTTGATTCAGCCCAAACTGATTGGGCTCGAATCTAATTTGTTGCCCAGAGGTGCAGCCCAAGAGGGGGGGTGAATTGGGTTTTTTACTATTAATAGCGTGAAGTGAATGAGTTATAGTAATTCTCTAATAACTTGTAGATTTAGCAGCGAAATTAAAGTTGCACAAATAAAGCAGTGAATAAGATAAGGAAAGCAGTTAGAAATATGCAGTGGAAGAAGAGAAATAAACCACACACGCAAACACTAAAATTTATAGTGATTCGGTGCACTCCCAGCACCTACATCCACTCCCCAAGCCTAGCTTGAGATTTCACTATAACCCGGCAGATTACAACCTGATTGTTTTTTGGGCTCACAATCAAAAACCCAGTTGGTTTTTCCAGACAACCAACTGAAAACCCATCATCGTTTGTTTTCTGGGCTCACAAACAACCCAGTTGGTTTTCAGATAAACCAACCAAAAACTTTACACCGTTTGTTTTCTCGAGCTCCCAAACAATCCAGCTGGTTTTCAGACAAAGCAACCAAAAACTTTTTTTTTTGCTGAATACTTTCGATTCAGCAACTTCCAATCAAGGCTTGGAAGAGCTTTTACAAGTTTCAGACAGTGAAACTGTTACAGCAACAAATTATCCATGAATGTTGTAACCAGAAAACTTAAAGCTTCGGAGTATATAGAATGAATCAATAAAAAAAAACTGACACCGATGAAGAAGTTGGCTATGGAAGAATATTCCAATGCTTGAGCAGCAGCTCTTCTCGATATATGAGAAGCTTCGACTGATTTCCTCACAGAAGTCAACTCAAACTTGTCCTTTTTGCGGGGGTCGACTCATTGACTATGCCACTTGAAGAAAACATGCCAGAGTCAACTCAAACTTGTCCTTTTTGCTTAGGGGTCGACTCAAGTTTTTCAAACAGAAAACTTTAGATTTCATCTTTGATCTCCATGGATTAGATTAGGATCATTTTTCTTTTAGAACATATCCAATGAAGTGTTTGCGAAGAACTTATGATTTTGCAGTGCTTCATTTCTTCTAATTTTTCTTGACTTATAAAACTCCACAATTAAGCCAACATCATTAGTACACAACATCATCTCAAGTGTTTTGTAATCATCAAAATTCATCCTTTAGGGTTGACATAATTAACTTTAAAACCCATCCAAAACCTATTTCAGTGTTACTGGGTCTTAGACCCAATAGCCTAGATCCAACCCGTTAGGCCAGATCCGTTAAGGGTTATTCATTTCTTTTCTAATCTTTTCTTTTCTTTTCTTTTTCTTTTCTTTTCTTTTTTTTCTTCTTTTCTTTTTCTTTTCTTTTTCCTCTTTTCTTTTTCTTTCCTTTTTCTTTTCTTCTCTGTTTCTTTTCTTCTTTCCGAAGTTTCCTCTCCTCCTCCTCCTCTCTTTCCTTCTTTCCTGATCCTTCTTTTCCTTCCCCCTTTCTTCTCCCGCTAAGGGAGGAAAGCGAGCTCGGGAGAGGTCGGGCCACGGCCGGCTGCGCCTGCAGCCGGGCTCGCAGCGTCCTCGGCCGTGCCTGCGGCCGACGCTCGACACCCGCATCCTCGACCGGCCTGCGGCCGATGCCCGCGTCGGCGGCGTTCACGGCCGAAGCCGGTAGCCGCCGCACGCGTCTCACACCGGTGAGTCTCCTCTTCCTCTTTTCTTCTCTCTTTCCTTCCTTCTTTTCTTTCTTTTCTTTCTTGCCTCCCTTCTTCTTTTCTTTCCATCCCCCCTTCTTCTCTTCACCGACGCCCTCAACCCCACTGAAGAGAAGAAAGCCAACGGGACTCCGGCCCGACTGCAACCCCCGCCCGAGAGCCGGGAACGGCTGCAGCTAAGGCCGTGGAGTTCCTCTGTTTTATTTCAGGAGCAGGAGAGAGGAAGGTAAAATAAAAATGACATGATCAGGGGCTTACATAGCTCCGAGGAGTAATAGTGACGACCCCTGCTTCGATGCCTAAGCTGACGGTTCCAGGACCCTATTCTGAGAAGGGAGGAGGAGGACAATGAGATCCATATATAGGGGGCATTTTGGGGCTTCTTAAGCGGTGGTCACTGCTCTTAGCTAGGGTGAGGTGTCACCCCCAGCTTCCCCCGAGCGAAGAGCCTAACAATTGGGACCTCCACAGATTTCCAGCTGGCCCTACCCTAGTCACATCCATCCTCAGGGCATGAGGTGGCAGCCATCAAATGGGCTGCCAACCATGGGCCCCAATTGGTCCATTAGGTGTCATGGCCCAATGCTCAAATATAGGCCCAAAAAGGAGTATTGGGCCTAGTTGATTTTTGGGCCCAGGTATTACAGAGTTGAACCTTGTCTCGTGACAAGTCCAAACTCATTGATCTATTCACTTAATCTATCATGTCAACGACTCAATTGGCCAAAGTTTAGCTTGTCAGAAACATTTTTGGCATGCCTAATGGGATCTAATAGGATGGAATACGGAAAAAAAAAGCTCTAGGAAATTAAGCTTAAATGAAACTTTCCAAGACAATAATTACATGGACATTAATCTCGCAATAGATAAGCATAAAAACCATCCTTGGCAAAGTAATTTTTTTTATTGTTGGAGAAAAATGGAGGGGAAGAAACTTCTGATGCTTACAAAAAAGCCTTGAACAGTTTGTAAGATCAAAGAGTGATGGAAATTTGTCAACAAGGCTAAAAGTTAGCCAAAGGGATGGCACTTGGAAGCCACAGAATTGCCAATGTATCCCATAGTGAGATTTCCATTTATAAAATTAACTAACTACGAGTACAATTGAAGAGGGGTTTTGGCGACCTATGCAGGCCAATGAGTGCTAATTTCACAATCCCTTTTGATCTTGAACTTGTAGGGTTGTTACAATAGGTTTAGAAAAGCCAATCAATTGGCCGTTCAAAGGATATGGTTAATTTATTTAAAGATCAGCCATACATGCAGGCCAACGAGTGTTTATTTCATATGATCTTTGATTTTAAACCCTGGTGGCGTTACGAACATCAAAATATTGGAGCCACCATTCAAATTGGTTGGAAAAGGCTAACATACTTAGGCCCTATTGGGAGAGCTGTTGGAAGTAGAGCTGTTATAGAAACCTATTTGCTGTTTGGTAACTACATTTGTAAAGTGCTGTGGCACTTTAACATATATTTGGTAAATAAACTGAGAAAGTACTTTTGTATGAGAAAATTACCATAAAGGATATTACATAGTATTATACAATAGAACATAATAAAACATAACATATATTAATACATAAATATACGATATAGTATAATATTATTGTAATATAAAATAATAATATTATAATATAGCATAATAGTAAAAATATAATTATTAGAGTCAATTAATTTTTGATAATATAACATAATATTAAATTATTTAACATAACATATTAATGTATTATGATATAATGTAATATACATTATATTTATAGTATAATATAATAATAAAGGTATAAAATATTATAATTATTAGTATAAATTAATTTTTCATAATATAACATAATTAAATTATTTAAAATAACATATTAATGTATTATGATGTAATGTAATATAATATAATATTTATAATATAATACAATAATAAAGGTATAAAATATTATAATTATTAGTAAAAATTAATTTTCCATAATATAACATAATATTAAATTATTTAAAATAACATATTAATGTATTATGATATAACATATTATAATATTATATTTATAGTATAATACAATAATAAAGGTATAAAATATTATAATTATTAGTATAAATTAATTTTCCATAATGTAACATAATATTAAATTATTTAAAATAACATATTAATGTATTAGGATGTAATATAATATAATATAATATTTATAGTATAATACAATAATAAAGGTATAAAATATTATAATTATTAGTATAAATTAATTTATACCGAGGAGGACCTCAACGTCGGCCGCGAGGTCGATGAAAAAAAAACAAAAGATGAATTTTGGAAGGTATGGAGAAGAAATTAATTTTCCATAATTATTAGGGTTTTTAGCTCTAGCAGATTTTTAGGTTTATAAAGGGACAAACTATGTAATTATTATATTTTAATATGAACATTTTTATCAAAAATACAGCTTTCCTACAAAGCTGAAAACAGTATTTTTGGAAAGCTTCAAATTGGAGCTTTTCTCCAAAAGCTGTTTTCAGCTTTCCGAAAAAGCTGAAATAGCTTTCCGAAAATTTTACCAAACACTATTTTTTTAATCTAAAAGTATCTTTGGAGGGCCAAAAAGCATCCAAAAAATGCTTTTTGGCCCTCCAAAAGCTCTCTCAAATAGGGCCTTATTCTAGCAAATGATGTATCCTGAGTCATAATTAGTATACAAAGTCAGCATCATAAAGTTCATCTTCTATTTAACTAGTATTAGTAATTCAATCAACTTTCATTCTCTCAAGCAGAAAATATCCAAGTAATTCAATTTTTACCCGCAATGATCGATTGGGTGGCCAGAAAAGCTAATAACTTTAAAGCTTTGAATTGGCTAGAAAATGTCAATGAGTTGGACATCAAAATACCTTTTGCTAGAACAAGTACATTAGCTTTGTATACCAATTCTGATACACAAGCCAAGAAGCCACCTGAGAAGGTCAAAAATTGTTGCAATCCTTTTTTAATTTTTTTTTGCTATGACGGATGATTCATATCTGACAAGTATGAATACACCCAATAAAGTCAGAAAACAGAATATCTCGGAATGCCCAAGGTAGTTTTCCATTTCCAGCCCACACGGTACTACCCATATGGCTGGTCACATAGGCAGTCATCCAATCCGCAGCCTCATTAGCTTTACGAAAAACATGCTTGGCGTGAAAGGTCACCAATCTCATGTTCTTCTGTGGCCTTGTCAACTCAAATAGACCCCTCGCCCTACCATCCATCAGCCGGCCTCCTAGCTCACCTTCAATGGTCACCCCAACAGCTAGAGCACAAGAGCCTTGATGAAGAACAAGGATTCCCAGGCCAACCATTGCTTCGAGAAAAGAAAAGAAGAAGATAGTTCCCTTCCATCCAAAGTCTCCAACATAAAGCAAAACAACACAATCCCTTGGATCTCTAGCTCACTTTGGGGCCCTCCGCTGCCTCCAGATAGTCCAAAGAGACTTTGCCAATGTAGGTCAACCCTTTACATTGAGTCAAGATTTAAGATTGCCATAATGATTTAAGGAACGGGCACCAAAGAAATAGATGATTGGATATTTCAATTTGTTGATGTTAGCAATTTGTTATGAACTGGAATCCATAATGAAAATCTTCACTAAGGCCTATTTGGATATTTCTGTAAGACAGGGCTATTGACCCTTCCAACTCATATCTTCTAAGGGTTTGCTCTAATCCCGGCCTAAATCTTGATCTGTAGATTTATTGGGCTGCATGAAGAAAAAAAACAGATTCATGGAGATTTTTTCTATTTGAGCTGTGAAATGTTTGATTGATAGAGCCATGTTAAATTGGACAATGCAATTTACGAATTCAGTAAGAAATTCAGTTCAACTTTGCCGGATTATCCAAACAGGCCCTTAAGAGATACTAAACAACCTCGGATACTTTTTGACTAGAATAAAGGTCCTACCCATAGGTTGAACCAAAAGCTTGCTTGAGAACCGGATGATAACCCTTTAAAAAAGGTGGGTTGCTATATTTTAAGGGGCCCTTTAAAAGGCTGACAATTCTCTACCAGCTCTTCAGCCTGTACTTATGATTATAATAGGCCACTCAAATTAAACAGGCCCACTGCTCCCACCTACTAAAAGCCACTTACCAAGTTCACCAAAAAAAAAAAAAACTATTGACCAATAAAAGGCTTAGTTGAATTGTTTCAAACCAACAGTACCGACACCTCCAGGTGACAGAGGCCTACAAATATAACCCTAACTCTCTAACTGAGATCGTCAACGTGAACTCCCCTTGTCATTGATCTCTCAATTCCCTGATTTGTTTACCTTATCTTTCTCTATTTCTTCGTTGCAGAAATGTTTTTTACTTGTTCATCTTGAGAAAACACTAATAATCTAATTCCACATTTCGCATCACTTCCAATTATCAATTTTTTATTTTTTAAAAAAAAACAAAAACTAAGGCAGAAATGATGTTTGGTAGACCAATTTCTATTTTCCGTCTTTTGAAAACCCTTTCTTAGCTTCTAGAAATTGTAAAAATTAAAAATTTAATAACTAGACTCTAGTTTTCAGAATTTTTGAAAGCCAAAACCAACTATGGCCACCACTGTTGGCTGTTTCACCAATGCCACCATCATCCTTGTTGGCTTATGTTGCTGCTAGGAATCAGTCCAACTAAGGTGCTAAGCTGGCTAGGCTACTATAATACTCGGACAATTGGATATTTAGATCTATAAGTCGTTCGAAGATTGTAATGCATCTTTGAGATGGTGATTTGGTGGCTACTGTGTTCGAGTGGTAATAGCTCCGATGCCAGTCGCTCCCAAGGTGATGCTGGCAGAGAAGACCGTGCTCAGACCTTCGCTTTAATATCGCATCCGACCTAAAACAACAAAGATAGAGAAGTCCTCTTGTCGGAAAGTGTCTGACAGGGGACCTTTCTTAAAGAATAATGGAGGTGTTGTGAGAGCACCAAAGTGGGAGAGCAAGGGCATAAAAAGGCTTGAGAGCAATAACCTGAAGGATCCCTCGAGAATGGTTTATATAGGCGAGGGTTGGTGCTTATCGCTGAGAAATTCGGGCATGCGGATCAGTCATTTTTGTAATCGATCGCATGTCCCGAATATCACGCACGAGCACTTTGCCCGCACATCTAGAGCTGGAAATAGGCTTGGGCCGAGCCAACTTCGGGCGGAGATTCGGGCTAGACCCGAAAAAGTTCAGACTGGGTTTAAGCTTCAATGTAGAGCCCATTTATTTTTTGGGTCGGGTTCGGGTATGTCATCAGCTCAGCCCATGCCCGAGCCTGAATAAGGCCCGAAACATGGCATGAATTCAGGCCCAAATTCAAGCCCAAATCAATTTATTTTTGTATGTTATTATTTATAAAGAATAATGAGGAAGTAAAGGACAAATTAAAATGAGTTTAGCTAAGAATAATATATCATATATCATTTACTTACGTTATAGGAGAGACCCAATTTTTAGCTAACTTATTTACTTATGAAGCAATATTATGAAATATTAAACTTCAATCGAGTTTGAACATACCTACTTTTGGCCCAAACGGGTAATTCTGACCAATGCAATCGGGTTTGGGTCAGGCCAAAGCCTGGTCTCGATCTTGGATTTTTTTAAAAATTTTCTAGCCTAAGATCGACTCGGAGACTGAAAAAAAAATTCGAGTCGGGTTTAGGTAGGGGCATGACCCAGCTCAACCCGGCCCACTTCCAACCCTATGTGCATCACGCTCATTCGTCACGCGGTTATGGAAATCATTCTTGATCGTGGCTAAGCTATCGCCAGCTAGGAGGAGAGCTTGAAATTTGAAGGACTCTCCATCCGCCTCTGCATCGGCTTTGTGGCGGGCTTTGACTGATCATTTCGAGATTTCGAAGCAAACTCTCATTGGTCGGTTCTGAAGTGTATCCTCCATTGTCACCTACCAACCACCACTAGCCGCTGCCAATTGCTACCACCACCTCCACCATCAATCACCATTTGCCACCATTGACTACCTCCATTGCCACCAAATGAAATACAAGTGACAAACCAAAAAAAGAAACTAGTTTTAGTTTTTTGAAAAAATTGAAAAGTACAAGTGATACAAACCATACCATTGGAGTAGGCCAAGAATGAAATAGATGGAAGGAGAAACATATTTTCAACAAACAAGTGGCAAAAGTCTAAGCACCGACAAGTGACAAACCAAAAAAAGAAACTAGTTTTAGTTTTTTGAAAAAATTGAAAAGTACAAGTGATACAAACCATACCATTCGAGTAGGCCAAGAATGAAATAGATGGAAGGAGAAACATATTTTCAACAAACAAGTGGTAAAAGTCTAAGCACCGCTCATTTTTGGTGCCTGAGAAAGCCTAGGTTATTTAAGTAGTAAAGCCAATAAAAGGCGGCATGGTCAATGGGAGCAATGGGTTGGGGGTTGAAGGATGAGCTGATTTTTCTAAAAAAGAGGATGAGCTTGTATTTTTGATGATAATAAATAAAGAAATAAAATATGATGGTAGAAAAAATTGCAGGCAATATTCTAGGTAGAAGTCTAACATGTCGTCCAAGAAGAATATAATTAGAGATGCGCTTGAATATGGGTTATTATGAAAGAAACAAAATGAAGATGTGCTTGGCAATGTTTTACTATGAGAAGAGATCGAATGAAAGTATGCTTGACTCTACAATGCTCAAGAAGAAGCTGAATGAAAGTACTAGGGAGAAATGAGGAGTTAGAGTCCAATCAAGAGAAGGCCGTGATATACAATTCAAAACTCAATTCATCCTAAAAGCTTAAACTGTTCAGTTTTGGTCCTAGTAATTTATATCAATCATTCTTTATCCCATTAGATAATTCATGTAGAACTAAATGTCGCATAGAATCCTCACATTCTCTCCCCTTAACTTATGAGCCAACTTTAATTTCTCTCAAGTCCAATTTACTATTCTTGATTAAGCTCCATACCTGATTACCTGTTTGAGTTTACCATGTGTTACCGTTCCAACCTAAGAGCTTATTCTTTAAAACTCATACATTGCTCAAGACCAAGAATCCCCCTCTCCAAGAGCCATTTCACTGCACCATTACAAAAGTCCCCTCTTTCAAAAGTCATGCCCTCCAATGCTCAGACCAAGCATCTTGCTCTATCACGTCCAATTGTTGCACCCACTTGACACACCATGACCCCACAACGATTCTATGCTACTATTTCACTACACCATTATAGAAATGTCCTCTTTCAAAAATCATGCCTGATCCCGCGCACAGACCCAACAACTTGCCCTATCAAGTCCAATTGTTACACCCACTTGACACACCGTGACCCTACTATTATGACTCTATGCTACTAGCTTGCATATTCACACATGCGTGCATGCATACATAAATACATACATAAATACATATATATACACACACACACATATATATATACATATATACATACATACATACATATATATATATATATGTGTGTGTGTGTGTGTATGTATGTATGTATGTATGTATATATGTTGGAGAGACAAGTGTCTATACGTAAGGGATTTAAAATACACCTTGGAATCCAAGTTGATCCAAAAGCTTAAATCATTAGTTCTAGGCCCAACTAGTATATCAACCTCTTTACCTTTTCTTTACTATCTGATGTGGGACTGCTTATTCATACATATATTCCTAATAATTTTTCCTCACGTAAACTCTGCTCACATCCTTATTAACTCTTCGTTGCATCTGAACCACTATTCTCAAGTTGATTCTATTTGAGTGCATCGCATGCTCCTTGCGGTGCTCCAACTATAAAAAACTATTCCAAGTCTAAATCTATGCTACATCACATCCGAGTTCACTAATCATGCATCCTTCTAAGTGCACCACCATGTGCTAAGGTGCATTTGCTATATTGCGAGCCTAACTCTTTCAAGAACTATGCCCAAGCCTGCTCTTACAAGAAGGCATCAACAAATTTATTCTCTTCAGAAGTGACTACAATTCTCTAGAAAAAAATTTTCATGCTTTACCATTAGCATATTTATGGAAGAATGCTAAATTTTTGTTGTCTTTTTTTGAGCAAATAACTTGTATACATCTTTATATCCAAAGAATTTATTCTCTAGAGAAGATATCCTGTAATTCAACTTGGAGTTGGCTCCTATCAAACAGCTCCTCATTATCCGAAGCTCTTTGTTCCCCCTCAACATCTAACCAATGAACTTTCTTCAAATTCTTATTCTTTCTTCTATTATATCCACTACCCACCATCTATTGGGTAGTAGATAGAGAAATTTGCTGCGGTAGCACAGAAAGCTAATAAATTGCTACTCTTTAGAAAGATAGGTATAGAGGATCTATGAGGAGAGAAAAGTAGAGGGGGAGTGAGGTTGGAGAGGTTTATATGATAAATCAGCTATGGCAAAAAATACAAAATAATAGAGGAAGTCTTCTCTCAACAAGGTCAGTTTGTTGAGAGGGAAGGAAACAAAAAAATGAGAAGAGAATGCATGATTAAAAAAAACTTCTCTCACAAATTCATAACGATAACCAGACTTTAAATAGCCAAAGTTAAGCCTAAAACATAGGACCAATCAGCAACAACCTAAAAAATTGACTAATTCAAATGACCCTATTCTTACTCCATCTCTAACAAACCAAGAACAGCAAACTAGTAGTGGGCATGACACGTTGGTCTTATATTGACTTGGTCTCCGGCATTACTTCAACACTCCCCCTTAACACAGAGACTTTCACAACTCCTAATTTATCTCTGAAATACAAAAAACTTTCTACTGGCAATGCTTTGGTGAAGACGTCAGCTACTTGCTCCTTGGTGTTGCAATATTCTAGCCTAATGCTTCCATTTGCCACAAGTTCACTGATGAAGTAGTGACAGAGTTCGATGTGTTTAGTGCGTTGGTGATGCACTGGATTCTTTGTCATGGCTATTATTGACTGGTTATCGCAGTAGGTGATTGTTGGCCCCTCTTGAACATGCTTCATGTCGTCTAGAATTCTTCTTAGCCAAACACCATGACAAGCTGTAGTAGTAACATCGACATACTCGACTTCCGAAGATGACAGCGTCGTCGATTGTTGTTTCTTTGAACTCCATGAAATTGCTCCTGAACCAAGATTGAAGATGTAGCCTGAAGTATTCTTCAATCATCAATGGAGCCTGCCCAATCACTATTAGAAAAACCACATAAATCAAATTTGTTAGTGTTAGTGTATAAAATACCATGGTTATCAGTTCCTCTAAGGTATCTCAACACCCTCTTTGCTGCAACGAGATGAGCCTTGCTTGGATTTTGCATAAATCTTGATAACAAAATTGTTGCATACATGATATCAGATCGAGTGTTTGTAAGATATAATAAACTCCCAATAAGACTCTTGTAAATATGAGCATCAATCTTTTCCTCTTTATCACTTTGACTGAATTTTTTACTGGTGTCCATTGGAGTCTTCATTGGCTTGCAGTTTCCCATTGCAAATTTTTTCTAGAAGATTTTTCAGATACTTCTCTTGAGAGACAAAGATACCACCATCAAATTGTTTCACTTCCAACCCAAGAAAGTAACTCATCATTCCTAAATCATTCATCTCAAACTTCTTTATCATACTATTTTTAAATTTAGCAATCAATTCATTACTACTACCAGTGTATATCAAGTCATCTACATATAAAGAGACTATTAGCACATCTCCATTTGATTTAATATACAAAGTTGGCTCACTCATGCTTCTTTGAACGCCATTCTCTTGAGAATGCTTGTCGATCCTTTTGTACCATGTTCTAAGAGCTTACTTAAGGCCATAAAGTGCTTTTCGAAGACGATACACATTGTATTCTTCATTGGCAACTTCATATCCTTGTGGCGGATGTACATATACTTCCCCACCCAACAAACCATTTAAAAAGGCTGATTTCACATCAAGTTGAAAAACATTCCAATGATAATAAGCAGCTATGGCTAATAGAGTTCTAATTGTATCAAATCTAGCTACTGGAGCATAAGTTTCATCAAAGTCGATACCTTCCCATTGCATGTAGCCTTTTGCAACAATTCTTGCTTTCAATTTCTAAACTAAACCATCTGCCCTGTACTTTATCTTGTATATCCACTTCAAACCAATGGCCTCTTGATTAGGTGGTAGATTCACCAACTCCCAGGTGCTATTTCTTTTTTTTTTGTTATTTCTTCTCAAGGATGAGATTTCATCATCCATGGTGGCACACCATTCCTTGTGTTTCACAGCTTCTACAAAACAAGTAGGCTCTACAACTTGAGTCAAGTGGCACCTCTCATATTTTTCCTGCAAGGATATCATCTTCTTAGGTGGAGAACTCATTGAAAGAGAAAGGAAACTCATAGAAGAAGCTGCTAGTGAAATAGGATTTGAGTCCACAAGTTCTCCCCTACCATTGTCATGAGTCGTTGATGCCTTTTCTATTTGAACTTCACAAGTATTCTGCAAGTCGGTCCATTTTTCATGCATTCTGCTCATCAAATACCACATCCCGACTAACAACAAGCCTTTTGGTTAGAGGATCATAAAACCTATAAGCTTTGCTTTTAATACTATAGCCAATAAAAATGCATTTCATGCTATTATAGTCTAGCTTTTGCCTTTTCTGAGATGGAACATGTACATAAAGAAGGCACCCAAAGACTTTAAAGTGATTTACCTTAGGCTTCCATCCATTCCACACTTCAAACGGTGTCTTGCCATAGAGTGAAGAGGTAGGACTTCGGTTAAGAACATATGCTGCACTATGAACAGATTCAGCCCAAAAATTATTAGGAAGTCCTTTAGCCTTGAGCATGCTCTTAACCATCTCGACTAAACTTCTATTCTTTCGCTCGGCCACTCCATTTTGTTGTGGTGAGTAGCTTGCTATCAATTGCCTGTGAATACCATGATCCTCACAAAAAGAAATAAATTGTTTTGAGAGAATCTCTCCTCTATCAGTTCGCAGTACCTTGAGTGCATATCCACTTTTCTTTTCGACATAACTTTTGAATTTCTTAAACATATCAAAACATTTAGATTTTTCTTTAACAAAATAGACCCATACAAATTTGCTGAAATCATCAACAAAAACAGCAAAATATCAATTGTTGTCTAAGGATGGAGTTTGCGTAGGCCCACACAAATCAGCATGCACCAATTCAAGATGTTTTGAAGCTCACCAAGCCTTCCCTTTTGGAAAAGCATCTCGATGATGTTTTCCAAGCCAACAACTTTCACAAATCCAATCATCTTTTATAATTCGAGGCAACCCTTTCACCATATTCAGTTTTAATAAAAGCTCCAAATTTTTAAAACCCAAATGCCCATATCTATGATGCCACAACAAAGAATCATTTGACAATGTAACAGTCAAGGCATGTTTCAAACTCTGATTAATTCTTAGAGAAAATATTTTTTTTCAGTCATGGAAACTTCAACAATGAGCCTACTCTTAGTCTTATCTTGATAAACCTTGCATTTCAAATCTTCAAAAATAAGAGAATAACCTTCTATCAAGAATTGTCCAACACTTAACAGATTTGATTCCAAATCAAGAACATACAAGACATTTTTTATCAGCTTCCTACCACAAGAATTAAGTTTCACAGTACCTTTTTCTTGAGCTTCTCGAATAGTGCCATCATCCATCCTCACATTTGTTGTAACAGATCTGTCCAAGCAAGAAAAGATTTCCACACAACCTGTCATATGATTGCTGCATCCACTGTCCATGTACCACATATTATTAACACATTCTTTTGCAATAAAACATGCAAGAAATAAACTTTTATTTGTTTCCTTTTGCTCTTCTTCTACAAAGTTTGCTAGCTTCTCTTTCAATCTGCAAACACGCTCAATGTGACCATACTTTTTGCAATAATGACACCGAAGAGGATGCCGATACTTTTATTACTTTTCTTAAGCCGATAGAATCTTTCAATATGACCATACTTCTTACAGTAATTGCATTGAAAAAGTTTAGAGTTCTCACCTTGACCATTACCTTCGTTAGAAGCTTGATGGATTTTTCCACTATATCCTCCATCTCTCCTTCCTCGTAAGGAACTTCCTCCTCGACCTCTTGCTGAGAAATTTTTCATGTTGCCTTCCTTTGAAACATTCACTTTAGATTGGAAAGCCTTCTCAATTGAACCTTCACTTGGTCTTTTCAATCTGTCCTCATGAGATTGTAGAGAGCCAAGCAATTCACTAACTGAAAAATTAGTTAAGTCTTTCGATTCTTCGATGGTAGCTACAACATGATCATACTTAATAGGCAAACTACGTAAAACCTTCTCAACAACTCTCTATTCAGGTCTAGTTTCACCATAATTTCTCATCTAATTAATAATTTCTAGTACACTAGAAAAATATTTATCCATAGAATCACCATCCTTCATGTTCAAGGTCTCAAATTTTCGACGAAGAGTTTGAAGTTTAACAGTTAATACCTTTGCATTGCCTTGGTATTCAGATTGTAGGAGATTCCAAGCTTCTTTTGACTTTGTAGCTGTAGAGATTCGAGGAAATACCGTGTTGTCAATGGCCTGTTGGATGAAAAAAAGAGATTTGGCATTTTACATTTTGATCTCCTTGATGTTTTCCCTGGATGCTCCTTCATCTCTATAGCCTTTTTCCACCAACTCCTACATATCCTTTGAGATGAAAAGAGTTTTCATCTTTTTGCTCCAGAAATCATATCCTTCACCTTTGAAAATGGGGAAGGATGAATTGATAGTGCCATTGTTGTAAGCCATGGCTCAGATACCACTGTGATAAATCAACTATGGCAAAAAATACAAAATAATAAAGGAAGTCTTCTCTCAACAAGGTCAGTTTGTTGATAGGAAAGGAAACCAAAAATGAGAAGAGAATACATGGATAAAAAAAACTTCTCTCACAAATTCATTATGAGAATCAGACTTTAAATAGACGAAGTTAACCCTAAAATATAGGACCACTCAGCAACAACCTAACAAATTTGACTAATTCAAATGACCCTATTCTTACTCCAACTCTAACAAACCAAGAACAGAAAATAAATAATGGGCATGATATGTTAGTTTTACATTGACTTGGTCTCCCGCATTACTTCAACATTATATACGAGATAAGAAGATACAAAAAAGGAGAAGCCACAGACACGAAGTTAGTGGAAATTATTGGCGTGAAAAGAGAGAGGAGACGTGTCTCCATTTGCTCCTAAATTTTCTTCCAAAGGGCGAGGTATCTGACATTTATTGCACTCGTGATGACTGGCATCATTATTTTTTTTTTCTTTGCGATGAATTCTTATTTGCCTTGGTTTATTTTCTTTGGTTTTAATGGGTAACTAGGCTTTTTTTCTTTTTTTTTTTTGGTGGGACAAATGGGCGACTAGCCTTTGAGGCTAAGTGACCGCAAATTTCATGAGTAGCTACCGTGTGGAGACCAATTGGCTGGCGTTGGTGGCCCACAACGTTGCAGCCATGACTAGGACATTGATGGGCTTGTCAAAATTAGCCATTAAGAGCCTAGCATTTGGCAATGGGAGGTCACCATTAGTTAGTTTAAAGTTTTAAAAAAAAAGCCCAGATCAATTAAAAGGAAAAGGAGAGATGAAAAAAAAGGTAAAAGAAAAAAATTTGTCAAAGAGCTTGATCTCTAAGGACACAATAGGTTTGCAGAATTTTTTTTTAATCCAAATATTTTTTCTAAAAAATTAATTTCTGAGCACATAATGTTTAGAAAAGTAATTTGGTATGTTTGGTCGGCTATAAAAAAGTGGTATGTTTCCCTCCCTCAAGTTCACCATGCCAAACTGCCTCTCTCTTTGGCCTTACCTATTCTTCTTCACTGGAACCAGAGGAATCCCCAGGGAGTTCCCATTTTCTATTCCATGGGAGAGCTGGTCTGCTGCTATCAATTTTCTTACTTACTCATGCTAAGCACATTCAATCTTTTTGAGACACTCATTTGATTGGAATGTAAAGCAAATTTTATGTGATACTGATATGTTAATAAATATAAGAGGTAGTTTGAATACACTGTGCATCAGTGCTAGGACGAAATCACTGGGGGCATAACAACCAAATATTCTCCAGTGCAACACATGGTGCCATTTGAGTCTTGACTGCTGTTTATAAAGGTGGGACCAGCCCCAGGCAAGAGTCCTCATTTGGACAAGGACTGAAGAAAGAGAACCTGGTAAGGTAAATGATCCAAAAGTAAATGCATGAGGATATACCAACACCCAATATTCAGGCCTGGTAACTTAAACTTTTACAAGAAGGGCATGGCAAGTGGAGCATTGCTCAGTTCACATCTACCCTACATAGTCATCATTGCCTCAAGACCTCACCCAAAAAGCCTACCTGAAAAATAATATTTGAATTTTTTAGTCTAATATTAGTACTCAAAACCTCTCCAATAAATAATAATTCTTTTTACTTATTCGTCCCATTTAAACCCTAACATCTTTACCCTACCAGGTTAAAGACTCAAATCTATTCAAAATATGCAATATCGCAATGAACTGAATCTACTCATATAACATTTGTAACAACTCATGATCTCACTCAAAAAAAGCTAGCCTTTGGATTTCTTAGTTCCGTGTAAGTACTCAAGATTTTTCCAGCACCTAAATATACATCCATATGAATCCTCACATACTCTAACGAATAATTATACCTCCAAAACCGAAGCAATGCAACGCTGGCTTATCAATGACAAGGCCTAACAAACTAGCCCAAGTCCACCCTGCTTAACATACTGGGATCAAGCCCACACCAAGGCAGATGGGGCTTGGGGCCCCGGCCCGACGTAGCCCATGTGCATGCCTGAAGCCCTTTCTCAGAGCAAAGGTGGTAAAAAGTAAAAGCTGCCTTCCCAAAAGGTAAAATCGAGGCAAGTCCACTCATTGCAAACCCCATCTGCCAGTGAAGAATCTTTTAGCCAAATCAAGCAGGCTCAAGCAAGGCAATATCTTAAAGGCCTGCGTTCTTAGCAATTCTTCTTCACCTAACAATGTAAGTACTTTCCCTGATATACCTCTCTTATGTCATCATGGAGTGCTTATTTTCACCCCACATTCGCTTCTCCAACTCTCCAGCCTTTGTTTCACTAACCTATCTTTGATGATTGTGGGGTCTCAGCCTACTTGATAGAGAAGCCATCCAAATAAAATAAAATAAAATCTACAATTCAAATGCAGAACATGTTAAAATAATTTTAAAATATAAATTTTCACTGATTGCATATTTTTATTTTATAAAATAAATTAAACGTATGGCTCATAATGATACTATGGTTAAGCTCAATATGGTATGTGATCATTTTGTTTTATGAGCTTTTGATGACTGTGAGATCTCCACCTAGTTGATAGAGAAGCCATCCCAAAAAAAAAAAAATCTACAATTCAAATACAGGACATGTTAAAATAATTTTAAAATATGAACTTTCACTGATTGCGTATTTTTATTTTATAAAATAAATTAAACATATGACTCATAATGATACTATGGTTAAGCTCAATATAGCATATGATCATTTTGTTTTATAAGCTTTTGATGATTGTGGGGTCTCAGCCTAGTTGATAGAGAAGCCATCCAAAAAAAAAGAAAATAAAATCTATAATTCAAATGCAGAATATGTTAAATAATTTTAAAGCATATTTTTATTTTATAAAATAAATTAAACATATGGTTCATAATGGTACTATAGTTAAGCTCAATATGGTATGTAATCATTTTATTTTATGAGCTTTTAATGCACCTTGAATATATAGGATAAAATCCTATTTATTATGGTAATTTTGATAAGCAGTCTAGAAAGGCTATGAACCATATGAAAAAGAAGAGAAAGACCTAACCTTTATATAGAAAATATAAATAAATGTTTTTATTAAAGGCTCCAAACCCTAATTTGATTTTCTAACCTACATACCAAAATTATCACAATAAATAGAACTTTATCCTATACATCCAAACTGCACCAAAAGCTTATAAAACAAAATAATCATACATCATATTGAGCTTAACTATAGTACCATTATGAATCATACGTTTAATCTATTTTATAAAACAAAAATACTCAACCGGTAGAAGTTCATATTTTAAAATTATTCTAACATAGCAACCTCGGCACAATCATAAACCAACAAGACGCCGAAATTGGTCCCCTCATTTCTTTTTCAGTTTCTTTTGCCACCCAAACAAACCCAACACCTCCACCCATCTTACCCCTGGTACAATGCCATCAGAGCAGGGCTTTTGTGAAACAGACAGCACAACTACAACTGACTGATGCTCCAAAATGCAACGATGTCAGCGTCCCCGTCAAAACGAGACGTCGATGCGGACCCGAAGCTGCTGCACTCCGGCTCAGTAATAGCGTTGCTAGCCTCCAAAGCCGGTGAGATGGGGTTTGCATCCTTGAAGGACAGCAGCCATACTTAACCTCTGGGTCCCGAATAATTCTGTCAACTTCAGCGGCCCCCTTCCCTCTGAGGCCTCTGCTACCCTCCAAACGATACAAGTAGATCACAAGCTGAGCATGACAAGAACACGAGGTGGGCTCCCATAACTATTTCAGCCCACTGGGGCCCACCTTATCACCCACTATCCAATCAGAGCCGTTAGAAAAAAGAAAAGGCACCTAAATTAGCGTTACTGACTGTTAATCCGTTACACCGGTCCGGTGGAAGTAGCTGGCGCTTTGGAAATATTTTTTTTTAAATTAATAAAAAGGAAAAAGGGGAAAAGGGGAACTAGAAGAAGAGCTTGCGACGGGGGCGAGAAGGGGGCGAGGAGGAGAGGTCGGCGAGGTAGCGGATGGTCTCGGCGACGAGATCCTTGAAGATCTGCCGTTCGATGTGGAGGACGGCATCGGACATGTCGGCGGCGGGGCAGGGGCCCCAGCCGCGCTCGCCGGCGAGGTCCTTGCGGATGGCGCCGCACGTGACGTCGTTGAGGTCGTCCGCCGGGTGGACCGGCTCCCGGATCCGCCGCACCTCCACCCACACCTCCCGCACCAGCGGGGCGGCGCCGCCGTCGCCGTCGCCGGCGGAGGGTAGCGACCTAGAGCGCGTGAAGGCCTCCCAGGGGAACACGTGGCGCTTGCGGTCGAGAATCTCGGCGACGGTGTCGAAGACGAGCCGGCGGTGGAGATGCGAGGCCTTGGACGAGGCCTGGTGGCGCTTCTCGAGGACGGCGAACCCGTCGGAGGTGTCGCGAACAAGATCGGACACGCGGACGATCTCCGATACGTACACGTAGTCGTGGTCCTCCGCGTCGAGCCCACCTGCACCGTTCTTTCTGACAGCTGGCGTTGCCGGGCTCCAGTGGCCGTCCTCCCATTCCGCCAGTCGATCTGTGGACACACGCACATGGAGATTAAAAAGCAAGAAAATCAACCAAAAAAAAAAAAGTACATGATAGCATCTTCCTATGCTTTCCGATAGCATGCGCCAAAATCTCCGGTTGCACGTTAGGTCCAAGTAAGAACGATTTGCTAAGATGCGCGGGCAGCAGAGCGTGAGGGAGGGCCTTCGTCGTACTTTCGAAAAAGAAAGTGACGTCCACCGGCCTCGACTGTCGCGCGTTGATGAGGGGAACACGTTAGACTCAGGGACTGGCCTCCCACTAGGATGCGCGCCGCGTGCTAACATAAGCCGCCAGCACGGCTACAGCTGGAGCACGAAAGCGATGCTTACGTGGGCCGATGGAAGCGATGGGGACAGGAAACATTGGCTCATTCCCTCGCTCACCTTTAAAGTCGATGGAGCGCTTGGTGACGGGTGACGGCGAGCTCTCGTCGCAGAGGAAGGACGAGTCCAGCACCGACACCGGGCTCGGCTGCTGCTCCACCGCGGTAACCTGCTCCGCCCCCGTGATCGCCGCTATACTGTGCAACAGCTTGTCGCACCTCTCCAACAAACTCCTCCCCGCCCTGTGCTCCTCCGCCCTCGATCTCTGCGCATCACCACCGTCCAATTTTATTTTCTCACCCCCCATAAAACCTTTAAAAGTAGAAAACATGCAGTACATAAATTATTAAACAAATAAAAATATACCTCGAAATCTAATTGAGAAGGGCAACTGATGCTGCTCTCGGAGACGATGGTCGAGGCGTCGTCCTCCGCCGGCGAGTAAATCCTATCCTTCGGAGAGACATCAGGGGTCACTCTCCGATTCCTCGGAGATCGGATGGCCAGCGGGTCCGGTCCCGCAAGCCTCTTCGGACTGGCCTTGGGGGATTGGACGGCGGAGATCCTCCGCTGGGGCTGCGGGCTCCTCGGAGGCTCTGCATTTAAGGGCGGCCTCCGCCTAACCGGAGAGATCGGCTCTGGGGACCTCGGGGTCCTGGTTCTCCTGTCATTGATACCTCTCGGGTTCCGATCGAACTCCGCGCGGTCCCGCCTCGCCCTCGCAGGCGGGAGGCCGCCGTCCGAGCATGCGGTCCGGCGGGCGGGCGTGGATCTGGAGGGATTACCAGGCGGCTCGCTGGCGGGTCGCCGGGAAGGCTTCGCCGGCGGCTTCATGACGGCAACCGGGAAGTCATCCGCGGGGATCTGGGAGTCGTGGTGTTGGTCGTACATGAAGTTGCGGCGTCCGTTGATCTGTGGATCGGAGGGCTTGGTGTGGAGGAGGCCCTTAAGCTGGATCGCCTCCAGGATCTGCTTCAGAGTCTCCAGATCCTTGGCCGGCTCGTCGATGCCTCGCATCCGGAGGCGCCTCTCGATCTCGCCGTAGAGCGATCCCGTCCGCTTCGGCGGCTCCGGGAAAAAGTCCCGGGCGTCGAAGAAGCTCTTCCGCTGGAGGGGCGGAAGGAGAGTTCTCGGCGGCGCGTCGAGCTTCGCATCTCGGAGCCGGAACTCCCCGAAATCCGGCCAGAAGAACTCCTTGCCGGAGCTCGCAGAGTCCGGCAGCGGCTTCTGGAAGGAGCTCACGTCGACGAAGCGGTAGTCTCTGGGAACCCGCGACTCCGACGCGGATCGCCGCAGCTCGGCCCTCTTCGGCTCCCCACCTCCCCCGCCGCCGCCTCCCACGTCCGGCAGCGCCTCGAGCCCCATCAGTCGGGCGACGACGCTCGGGGACCGACGCTGCCCCTCGCTCTCATCCGCCGCCTCCGAGGAGTCGGATTGGTTTCCGGAGGCCGCCGTCCGGATCTCCCGCGGGCGGAGCTTGCCCCTGGCATCCACGACGGCGCGGCTGTCAAGGGAAAGCCTCGGTGCTTCTCGCAGCCTCCAGGAGGACCTCCGCACGTCCTTGAAATCAAATACAGGAAGCGGGAGCGGGAGGGACGGCCTCGCTGAGGCCTCCGCCGCCCGATCCCGGCTCTCCGGCGAGGACGGGCACGCCTCCGGCGACGGGAAACGCTGGATCTCATTCAGGAACGAAACCGACGAAACCTCGGATCTGTCCGACGGCGACATCGATCCGGCGACCTGTACACACTCACCAACGCACCATCAGAAAACCCCAAAAAACACATAAAAATCACAACTTTATCAAGAAAATGAGCTCGGATTCGAACCGGAGACGAGGGTAGGCGCCGAGCGGCATAGATCCGCTTCCCGGCGAGGACATGGTGGCGATCGAATAGCTGGAGGAATCCGGCCATGCACCCCATCTGCCTCTCGAACTGCCTCTCGAGGCTCTGGTCATTGGCGATCCCCCGGCCATCGCCTGGCATCATTTTCAGCGGCGGCGGAGCTCGTCGGATCTCCGGTGAGATCTCTCCCCTCTCCCTGCCTCCCTCTCTCTCACACACACTCGCTCACTCTCTCTATCTCCTTCTCAGTTCACACACACACGGGGCACCTGTGCAAGCTTTCATCACGGCTCCCGCTTTGGGGCTTTAAAAGCCGACCTCGTTAGCCTAAATTCCCATATTAGCCCTAGCATATTTCCGTAATGACGAACGTGCCCCAATTCGGGGAGGGGGCTTCGTTTGGATTTCGGCAGTTCTGGGATTTCGTGGGAAAATATTTCTCGCGGGCTTTTGCGGGGCAGGGGCCCCTACGGGCTTCTTCGGGCTGCGGGGGGGATTTGACCGGAAAAAGGACGAAAGTGCCCTTGTAGTGTGGACTGGAGTCTGACTGCTGGTCCTCTACTGGCGATTAGCAGGAGTCTGTGAGGCTGGTAAAACTAATCCAACTGTAGTCTAGCACGAGGATGTTGATGCCCAGATCACCAATCACAACTACAGTTCACACCTACATAACATAGTTGATTCAAGTTGACATGTTTATGTCCCACACCTACATACAACTAGTAACTTGGGATGTTTACTTCCATGATTTAACACATTGCTTGTGTCAAGTCGAGTCGATATGAGATCAACAAATTAAACATGTCAATTTGACATGTTAACTATGTTATCGTAGATTTGATGCAGCATGATCTATTGATTGAATGGGTTAAATAGATCAAAATATGTCTAAAAATTTATAATTACTTATAATTCAAAAGAAAGACATAAGATCAAAATGACCAAGTAATTTAACCGTAGAATGTGTAATTCGATTGCATAAAAACGTCAATTCCTTGATGAATATGAAATCCTACAAGGCTATATGATAGATATTGATTACTTAGTTTTAACCATGTGATGGGTGGTTGTTTTGCCTTGAAGGTTTCATGTGAATGGTACATTAATTAAAACAAGTAAATTTAAGAGCATGATATTTTGGTTGAGGGCTGCATTTAGTCACCTGACTAACTTGCCCAACATAATTAACCAAATACATTTAAGGTTCTTTTCTTCTTTAAACAACTCTTTGCAAATATAAACAGAATATAGGTTCAAAAAAGTATAAATACTTTCTAAATTTGCATGAACGGTCACTATACAAAAGGGATGTGTAATTGTATCTTTCCAAGTGTAGTCATACTTTAACCAAGCCAAATTATTTTCAAGACAGTCGTTGGATGAGAATTGGCAACAAGAGTATAGTCATACTACTAAAGCAAATCATAGATTTATACAAGTTATAAGTTCAAGGTAGTGTATGCATCAAGGGTATATAGTCATGGAATTAAGCTCTATTTGGAGGAGCTTTTAGAGAATCAAAAAACACTTTTTAGCCCTCTAAAAGTACTTTTGGATTAAAAAGAGTGTTTGGTAAAAAATTCGAGAAGCTATTTTAAAACAACTTTTTGGAAGAAGCTCCATTTTGGAGCTTTCCGGAAAAGCTTTTTTGAACTTTGTCGGAAAGCTGTTTTTTTTGACCAAAATATCCATAATAAAATATAACAATTACGTACTTTATTCCTATATAATAAAGAACCCTAGCCATGGATCAAACTCTCTTCTATGCAAGAAAAAGGTATTCTTGTTTCCTATTATTATTTTATATTTTTATTATTGTATTATACTATAAATATAATATAATATTAATATGTTATGTTATAGTAATTTTGTCAAAAATACTTTTTCAGCTTGTTTACTAAATATATGTTAAAGTGCCACAACACTTTAGAAATATAGTTACCAAACAGTAAACAACGTTTTATAAAATCTCTATTTCAGAAAGCTCAACTTCCAACAATTCTATTTTCAAAAATTTTACTATAAACAGCTTTCCCAAAGCATTGAATATATAGGTGAGTCTAAATTTTCATCCTTTACGCTCCATAGTTTCACCAAAGCAGCTACTGGTTCCATGTTAAGGCGGATGTTAATAGCATTAATGTTGGCTTTATGATGCTAAATTTAATATCACATCTCAAATTAGTAATCCACACAATAAAGTTAAACAAATAATCAAAACTAGAACTATCAACATATTGATTCACTTTTCTTTTCTTTTTTTTGGGGGGACCCGATTCTCTCTCCGGGTACCGCTGACAGGCGGGTGACCACACCCTGCTAGCAGAAGCAGCAGATAGGATGACGTTGATGACGATAGGTGATGGGCAAACTCCCACCTAATCTCTCATCTCCCATTTTTGATCCATCTCCTCGTCCCACAGCAGTACCACTCACTGCCTTCTGCTCAAATCGTGCCCACCCAGCTCTTCTTACAGCGATGTGACTAAATGTTTTTGTCTGAGTCGCAATGATTCCCCTACATGTACGAAAAGCTTGATAATTTCTTCTTCTTTTTTTCTTTAATGAACGGACTCTTTCTTCGTTCATTAGCTTGTTGGTAGGACAGATTGATACCTGACAAAACCCCTTTTAAATTTTCAACCAATCGAAATTTCCGTTGGAATATCAATTTATATTCATTCTTTTACTCATAAAAATTAGTTATTAAATTTATTAAAACCATATGATTAATTAAAATTATTATTGATTTGTAATTGATTATGTCAATTTTACTAAATTTTATCTTAATTGATTTGTAATTAATTATATCAAATTTAGCCGGTCTTACCAAATTTCGTCAGCCTTCTACTATTGTATAAAAGTTGCTCCTGTATATTGTAATAGACAGATAGAAATATAATTTTTTTCTCTTCTTTCTCAAATATTTTCAACAAAAATATTATGTATTTATCAATATTAATCATGAGAGTTTGTTATCTTAAAGTAAATGATATTAGTTTATTTACTATTTTTTTTACTGAAAATTTTGATTTTGTAGTATTGTAATTTAGCCGATGCTTGAATTTTTAATAATTTTTAGCCTTTTGTGTCAATTGGGACAAACTAAGATCTCACTTTTAAGTGTATGATTCAAAAATAACTAAAAACTGTGCTTGGCCATGATCTTTGTTTGATTAAACACTTGTAGAGGTACCTTTTTAGCCCTAAATCTAGTTGTTGCATATGTTCACAAGCATGTTTATTTATTAAAAATTAATTCAAACCATGGCATGGCAGCCATAAATTTGACTTATATTTTGTTGGTACAAATAAATATGGATTATATAAATAGAATTTTTTTTAAAAGATACGGAAATGCAATAAAAATTTGATGTGAAACATGAAAACAAAAATTAAAAAAAAAAAATCTTCATAATCTAAAGAGGAATAGAATGAAAAATTTCCTGATTTTTATCAAAATGATGAGAACAAAGATAAAAAACAATTGAAAAAATTATAAGATGTGAAAGAAAAAAAAAGCACACGACCTCGGTAGTTGATTAATTATTTAAGCTTCGCTTTAATATGCTTTAAATGATATAAACATCTCTAATACTTCAATAACTGCAGTACTTCTCTAAATGATGCTTTTAATGAAGTGTTGTTTTCCAAGCACTGATTTAGACATTTTCACAAGGCGATGCTCCAACTACTTTTATCTGAAAAATAATAAAACTCTCATAGATGACTTGTTTGTCTTGGCGATGTGGTGCACAAAGAGTGTGCCCTAAGCTACAAACATCCAACATGGCAATGTGTACTCCCTCTCTAGCCTTTTGCCTTGCAGCCCATTATTCCCAATTCCGGCATCATTCTCTCAAGAAAATGGTAAGCACCTCATCATTTTCTTGAGACCCCAAGTGCTCTTCTAGGCTTTGCCGCTTTAGCAGTAGAAATGTGAACACAAGTATATCTAGAGCAGCAGAAGCTAGACCTATGAGATCTTAGGCATGGAACCATGTAAAGATAGATAAGATCTTAGGCATGGAACTATGTTAGATTTCGCAAAACGTCTTTCTAGTAGTTGAGTGAATGGAGGGAGGGGGGGGGGGGGGGGGGGGGGGGTTGCATATATATAGAGTTCTGTAGGTTTGTCAGCTGTGCTGTAACCTTAAACGGAGATTGGGATGGAATCTTTTGCAGTTTTTATTGTTTTTTTTTCAGAAAAAATGAGTGGTCCGAGTGTGGTCGACTGCCAATTTGGCGGTTCTCCTTGACAGAGGGGGCAGTGGTTCCCAGCCTGCGAACAGACTCTCTGTGGCCGGTATTTCTTTGATGATCGCTTTCTTCTATTATTTCCATTTATTTAGCTCATTTATTCATCCTCAGGGCTAATTATTAGACAAGGAGATGAGCCACAGTCTCTTTGTGGGAAATGATGCAGTTGGCCTAATAGAAATAAAGGGTGGGCACAACGACAAGTGGGTGCCAAGGTCTCCTATTTACTGCAAACTAGTAGATAGAATCAAATTCAGCAGTGGGGAGGATTGACTACTTTGTATCGAAAGCGAATATTCTCTTATCCCCCCCCCCCCCCCCCCGAAAAAAAAAAAAGCTTAAGTTAGTAAAAATGGTGCTCCATATCATAATCCCATAGTGAATAATAAAAATTTTACTACATAAGTTTGTTAGTTTGGACCGATCTTTCTCCGAACAGCTTAAGCTTCTGGATTATAAGCCCATAACAAATAATATCCAAGCCAAATCTATGTGCATCACAATCTTTATTAACAAATGGAGCTCCTCATTGAAGGTTACTAGGGTCGAGGAGACAGATTATGGATTGGCTCCTTCTCTCAAGTAAGAGCTAATCATAACGAGGGCATTACAAAATTGGGCAGAAGGGTCATATAGGTTTATAAACCTGAACTAGTCTATTGCATATGGTAGGCATTCTAGGGAGTGATATATAATGATTAATGACATTAAAACTTGTAGAGTACAGCTGAGTTGGGTCTGGTTCTATATATATCATTTGGATCTTGCACTTAGGATTAGCTAAAATTGTGTGTATACAGAGGATAGAATAATTTGATATTTGCCTCATGATCGTCCAGTGCCTTAAGATATATCATGTGTGAAGAAAATTCATACAGATGCAAGGCATCTCTATATTGGTCAAAAACATGCCTGTGAAATTCTGAAACTTGATTCTAGAGGATAAGTGGAACCTTAACTGCCGGAATTGATGTTCATGTATCTTATGTAATCTCTAACTTACAACCCACTTAGTTATGTGTACATTGAGTAGCGATTGCATGTTTATTTTAGATACACGTAGTGGTGGACAAGTTTACCATTTCATCATATACCTGGTGTATTCTGGAAAAATAATTTGAATATCTTAAACTAAAACAAAGGTGTATTCTAGAAGTAGCATTAACGTCCTTAATGACTGCTCATGTATGGTATTAAGGTACCCTCAAAAGGAGTGTAACATTGTGTCCCCTCTCTCGCGTCCCATTTCCTCTCCAGCTTTGACCTCTCTATTATTTTTACATTTCACTTGCCATTGAAATTAAAGGTGGCTCACCCCCAATTTACTAAAAGAATATTATAATACTTAAATACCTTTTAGCATCATCTTTTTATTTTTTTATTTTTAAAAATAAATATAAAAAATTATTTATTTATTTAATTTTAAAATGATAAATATATCAATTATTTTTATAAGATAATGATGAAGATATTGATAATTAGAGCGGAGGCAGACAGGCAGTAGAAGTGGAGTAGTTTTGGTTGCAGGAGTGCTGGTGATAATGCTGGAGGAGGTAGTGTGGTGGAGGTGACAGTGATGATAACATTAGCAACTATGATAGCAATGGTGATGGTGGGAATACCGATAATATAGCAGAAGTAATGTTGTTGTAGCGGTAAAAACTTGTATTTGAAAATATTAAAAGCAATAGTTTCTTACTTTTATTTTTATAGTAATAATAAAAATATTTTTATAAAATAAAAATAAAAAGAACTAAATATATATATATTTTTGTCTTTTTCTACAAATATATTTCAAAAATAAAAAATAAAAAATAAAAAATAAGAGCAATGCCAAAAAGGCTCTTAGTTTTTGAACCTCAGGAAGTTTTAATTGTGTTGCCAATAGGATACAATCATACAAGTCATCCATTTACACGCATTTACATAGTATGAGTTAAATTACGGTCCACAAAATGATTCACACAGATGATATCACAACAAAGATCAAATGCAGGTTTTTATGATAAACAATCCTGTAAATAGATTACTCAAGACATTTTTGAGTTTTTTTTATTTATCATTTATTTTAATATTGCAATCGCCTATACCGGTTTTATCTATGGTTCTCATGGTGTAATTAAAAAGATTGGCAGTTTTCTCTATATCGACGTGGACGCATGCATGGGTCGAAGAGCCCAGAGGCCATGGCACAATAAACTATCCCTATATGCTGATGGTCACATGATCTGGGCAAAGTTGGTCTAACCGGCATCTATCATGTCATATCAGCCCAGGCTGAAAGCAACTTATCATAAAACCATAAAAGATCAAAACTTGAAAGATTTTCTTCACTTTTCTATATGGCTTGACAATATCCAACCATCTCTAGAAGGGAAAAAGAATAATGTAGATGATAAAAAAAGAAAGAAAGAAATACATGTCCATTATTAATGATATACCAATTCTCTTCAACCTTGTCTAATGGTTTCCCAACAACCTATTTCTCATGGGGTCAGAGCCAGCTTCTACAAAGCAAGCATGTGGCCTTTACTATTCCTGCCCCAGTTGCACCAATTAATTATGATTCAGTAAACATTCTTTGCTTAGGGTTAGGACTCGTGGGTGGTGGCCTAGACTGGTGAGGACTATTTAATACCTCATTGGTTAGCCCTCACTCTCCCACAACCTCTACTAAAGCTGGGGAGCACGGATCTCCTACGGTGTGCGCAAGTGCGCGAGGCACCTGAAACTATTGTACATTCATAGATGGCCGCTATTAAAGGATGGATGGCTATCAAACATGATAGCTCTCTATTTCTTGACGATGGCTATTAAGAAATGCACAGCATTCTGCAATGCATCGACGGCCCCGGTCTCTCTCTCTCTCTCTTTTATATAATTCTTAACTTCAATCTAATCTTTTCATCCCCATCTCCCTCCTTTTATGTGTCTAGTAACACACATGATGATGAAGACTCCATTTTTTCTTTTTATTCTTAACTTCAATCTAATCTTTTTATCCCCATCTCCATCCTTTCATGTGTCTTGTGACACACATGAAGGCTATGAAGAGCATGCATCGCTTTTTTTCCTCGTAGCTTTCCACTGATCCCACCCACATGCATACACATGCAAACCCTAACGTGCCCACCCTGACCACCCCACCAACCCATGAAGCTCAAAATAGTCCGGCCCACTTTAGCTCAAGACAGATCCTATGGCCGTGAGATCCCCAACCTACAAAGGGACCAAGGTCCTTAAAATAAAAGGGGTTAGGTACCCTTAGCCAGTCCCTATGAGCTGGTGATGTGAATGTGGACGACACGCTACAAGGGCAGTGCACGGTTTCCAACCTCAGCTTCCATGTTCTCTCACCCACCCCTTTTTCCCTTCTGCCTACATTCCTTAGATCTTCTTTCCCCCATCTTTCCACTGCCTCCTCACTCACATTCCCTTCGTACGATGGGATAAAATAAGGTGGTATAGGTGCGATAAAACAATAGGCGGTACTGCATGAGCATTGGTCCTCCCTTTGTTTTATGTCCTTCATCCCTTTGCCCAAGGAGCTCTGCCCATATTTTATGTTTGATCTTTTGGCTTTGTGTGGCCAATGGAGATTTGGGAATGGAGCTTCAATCATGAACAAATGGGGGTTTGATTCCCATTAGAGGGGGAGGCTCCTCACATCTATGCACCATACTACCAAAGCCAGCTAGATTTTTGTTAGTACAACTTTATATTCTAAAGGTAGGAGCCATTGGGCTACGACTAGGACGAAGACTAGGGTTAGGGTTGGCATTTGGTGAACTGCTCTCAATTTTTTTTTTTGGTGTGGAGTACTGTGACTTGGTGTATTTAGGATTTTTATTTGGAAAGCTAGCATGTGCTATGTAGTTACAATACTGATAGTATTGGGACCTCGACAGTAACGAACAAACCTTGTTTTTAGATTAGGGTTTTGAGTAAGCATTCGAATTACCTTGGCAAGTAACATCTCAGCAACATTCCTTGCAAATTGCCCTATATCGTAGGATAACCTGGGCTAAAAACCAAGCTATAGTTACTAAATTCTGCCAACTACCAATTGAATACTTCTTATAGATGTAACCCCTAAGATTAAAATAATTGAGGCTTTGACCGTACAACTGCAATAGCCGCATTTTTCTAAATGGCCAAGATGATAGAATTCTAGTTAGGTTGCTTGTTGTCACAAATTAAGATATGATATTTTAATTTATAGAGAGCTAGCTAGCTTGTATTTTTCTTTCCTTTGCCTTTTCTCTATTTTCTTTCTTTATTTCTGATCAATTTGGTGTTGACTAGCTAGTTAATGAAGTTCTTCGGTATCAATACTTAAAATTCAGTTTGTGTTACTCTATTGTCATGATGAAAGTGATTACAGAATATTATTTACTTAAAAATATAAAACCTAGTATTTGTAAATAAATCCTTGAAGATAATGGCTTAACATGTTTTCAAGAAAATGAAAACTGCAGCCAAAGGAGGCTCCACCGCTGCCTTCTTTCTGAATGCTTGCTAGAACCATGAAAGCACTATTAATTTCTCAAAAGGATTTGATATAACCTAACACCAAAAGGTCATATAATAGTTTAAGTCTATTCTTAAAATTATTGTTTGTTACCGTTGGAGAGTTTATCCTAGTATTGCAAATTGACAAGTTTGCATATCGTTAACATAAAAAAAAATGCCATGCATAAGCATGTCACATATCTTCATTTTTCCTACCCAATACATCGCTTCATTTCTAAGTCACAGAAATGCCTCCAATCCCGAGAGCTTTAAGGAATTTATGCATGTAATCTTTTAAAATTTAATATCTATAATTAAGTCAAACATCTTTACATATATCTAATGTTGCCATTCGTTATCCTATGTATTATCATGGATAAATGAGTTTTTTAGATGCCAAGTATATGGCACAGGCACATAACAACCACCAAATATATATATTTGCTTTACACAAATACTACAAGAAAAAGAAGCATTAGTGACACTTTTTAAGTCGGTAAAGAGGTTTTCGACGCTTTTTAAAGCGTCGCCAAAGCATCGCCTATATAAGAATAGAAAAAATAAATACCGACACTTTTAAAAAGCGTCACCAATTAGCGACGCTTTGCCGACGCTTTTAAGTATTGCTAATTAGCGATGCTTATTAGCGTCGGCAATTAGCAACGCTTTAAAGCGATGCTTATTAGCATCGGCAATTAGCAACGTTTTAAAGCGACGCTAATTAGTTAAAGCGTCTCTAATTAGAGCCAAACTAGCGACGCTTTAAACGTCGTTAATTATGATTTAGCGACGCTTTAAAGCATTGCTAATTGTACAGTAATTCTGATTTTAATGATACTTTAAAGCGTCGTTAGAGTAATTTTTTTTTGTAAAAAAATTATTTAAATTTTTTTAAAACTCTGTATATAAATTCAAACACATACACAACAAAAGCTATATGCACATATCATAATCAAGCATATTTGTCGAAATATTCATACTGTCAAATATGATTACATTTATATTATCAATTTATATTTACAATGTGCTTCGAAAAACATAAAAAATATACATATAAAACTCCTAAATAAAAACTATCAGGGGTTGATGGCATCATCATCTCTATGAGCAGATGAAGTATTAGCAAGCTATAAGAAAAAACTTAAAAAGTTAAGAATACAAAAATCATTAAGCTCAAAAGAAAATATGATACTTATGTAAAATATTCAAGTAGATGTAGTTATTTACCTGAGGAGGGACAAACCTATGCAACAAAGATGTAATCTGGTCAAGCTGAGTCCTCAAAGATTGTATTTCTGTCTGATAGCTCTGCTTCATTTCCTATATCTCTGCCTTCAGAATATTAACCTCTACAGTACTATTACTCTGTCTGGCATCTTGAGTATATCTGTCCACTGCAGACAACTGAGTGGGGATAACTCCAACGCTATAACCTCTCACTCGACCATAATGCTCCGAGCCCATCAATTCGATAAACACTCGAGCTTCGATACGACTGATGTCGCTGGTTGAAGATGACTCTCCGATATGCTCTGAAATAAGGGATGTAGCCCTGTCGTATATTTCTCAAAAGAAGTCACATATTAATTTTTGAAAAAATAAAACTAATAAAAAATTATTGCACAAATCAGAGATGAATACATACAACTATATCTCTTAACTCTTTCCGGACAAAGCTACCATCTCGGTGGGTGTGAGCCATCCTATAGAACTCCACCTCACCAGGCTCCCTCCCATGTTCTTCCATCTACAACAAAAAGTATATTGCCAAGGTATATATCATGATACATGCTCTATAGTACAAGAGTTTCAAAGAGGTTCAAAGAAACTTATGAATTCAGCTCTACGCCTCGCATAACTCTTCCAGCCTGAAGTGTGAGGATTTGCTTGAGATGTTCGTATAGCTCTACCAATGTCGGAATATGTCTGCTAAAAATAAATAAATAATGTAATATATTAAATGTATTAAATATAATATAAGGTACAAGTTGCTTTCATTGTCTTATTGTCATTTTCTTATCCATATACGTTGTCATCATTCTCGAAAAAGTTGTTAGTATCCTTAAAAACCTCTGATATTAACCCTTCCTTCATTGAGCTGCCAACATCCTCCCTTCCTCTACTTTTTGAATATTTTGAGATCTTACCGGGTATATAATTGGTGCCATGCATTTGTCGAAGAACTTCAGTTCTAGTTGGTAAAAGATTATTTATTTTGCAAGGAACATAGCAAGTTGGAAGAATTCAAGAAGGCCTCCAAAGCTCTCAAGAAAAGTTAGAAGAAAGCCACACCTCATTGGCCCAAGATTCAAGTTCAAAGGCTTCAATTTAGAAGAGCAAGTTTTTAAGAAAAATTCAAAGGAAAGGCACTCGAGTCGACTCCTACAGTTCCGAGTCGACTCCAAGGAGCAACAGACAGCCGGACAGAAAGATTCATCTCAGAACCTGTCAACGAGTCGACTCCTGAAGAGCGCGAGTCGACTCCGATGTTCACCGAGTCGACTCCAGGGTAGTATGAGTCGACTCCTAGGAGTCACAGGCAGAAAAGTCTGAGAGCAGTTTTCGGGTCTGAGATTCGAGTCGACTCCAGTGGAACGCGAGTCGACTCCGATGGTTGGCAAGTCGACTCCAAAGAAAGTGAGAGTCGACTCTCAGAGAAATACAAGGCAAAAAGTCAGAGAGCCAATTTCAGACACTGAGAGCCGAGTCGACTCCCGCAAAGTCCGAGTCGACTCCAAGACAGCGCAACCCCAAAGACAGAAGACGGTATTTTCGTCTCTGAGAGGCGAGTCGACTCCAAGACAGTTCGAGTCGACTCCAAGGCAGCGCGACCCCAAAATACAGAGGATCAGTTTTCGGGCTCTGAGAGCCGAGTCGACTCCAAGAGAATCCGAGTCGACTCGAGGAAGAAAATCAGAAAGTATATCCTCTGAATTCATGAGATGAGCCGACTCTAAAGATGCCAAGTCAGCTCCAGATGTTGGCGAGTCGACTCCGGGTTAAGACGAGTCGACTCCCAGTCGAGGATGCACAATAATTCAAATTTGGAACAGTGGCCGAGTCGTCTCCAGTAAAGCACGAGTCGACTCCTGCAACAGACGAGTCGACTCCTGATCACGCGAGTCGACTCCGATCCCAACGGTAATATTGTCAGGAAGTGCAGACTATGTCCAACGGCTCTATTTTTGTCTCTAACGGCTAGATTCTTGTTTCCACGCCATCAAAAGCTATAAAAACAAGAGGAGAGCTAGGGGAGAAGGTATGGAAGTGGGAGAAAACATCTAGGAAAGAGATTACAAGGGAAATCTCCCATAAGCACAAAAGGGCCATTCAAAGCAAAATAGAGAGAAGAAGAGCATCCAAGTGAATCACAAAGCTTCCTCTCCATCCGTGTGCTGCCTCGGTGATCCTCTACTTCGTCCCAAATCAGAAGAGGGTCAAGTAAAGAAGAAGCCGAGCTCCTTCATCTTCAAAATTCGGTTGAGGGCTTCTCTTTACACTATTTTGTTTATATTGTTATATTTGTTTGTTTAAGAAGCTTTGATTTGTTCTAAACTTTGTTTTTAATATCTTGTAACTTGATTCAATCAAGGGATTGAATCAAGGGGTTAAGGTTTGTTGGTGAGCCAAAGGAAAAACCAACGGTGAGAGGTTTGTTGGTGAGCCTAGGTTGAAACCAACGGTGTAAGGGTTTGATTGTGATCCCGGAAAAACAATCGGGGTGGTTCTAGTCGGTGAGCCTGGGAAAACCGACCGAGTTCGTTGTGCGCTCGTAAAACAACAAGTTGGGTTGTGAGCTTGTAAAACAACCGGCTGTAATCTGTAGGATTATAGTGAAATTCCCAAGAGGTCTTGGGGAGTGGATGTAGGTGCTGGGGTGCACCGAACCACTATATGTTTGTTGTGTTTGTAATGCCTCCTGTCATTGTCTAACTAACACACTTACTTACTTAGATAGATTGCTTGTTTAACTGTTATCCGCACATCCTTTAGTTGCAAGCATATTCAATCAAGTCACATTCTATACATCAAACTGTTGCTAAGTTTGACTTTCACTGTGCATCCATACAACTTAGCATAATTAATCAAAAACTTTCAGAAGTAGGTTAAAAGTTTTAAAAGACCCAATTCACCCCCCCTCTTGGATTGTATCTACTGGGCAACAAGTGGTATCAGAGCAGGTGCTCTAAGTTTAATTATTGATCTCACGATCAAGAGCCAAAGATCATGACAACTCAAATAGATAGTTTTCTAGGAGAAGGACAATCAATTGATACACCTCCACTATTTAATGGCATAAACTATACACATTGGAAAATACGCATGCGCATTTTTATTCAATCACAAAACTATTATTTATGAAAAATCATAATAAATGACCTTCACACACTCTCTCAAACTATTAATGAAAAGGACTTAGCACAATTGAATGCTAATGCTATGAACATATTATATTGTGCTATTCAAGAAACAAAGTTTAATGAAATTTCTGCATGCTTATCTGCTAAGGAAATCTGGGATACTTTAGAAAATATTTATGATAAATCTCAGATTAGCTCACATGTGCTTCAATTGCATACTAACAATGAGACTGCAGAAAAAGGTGTTGAATCTTCCACCTCAGTCGAGTCGACTCCAAGTATTTCAGAGTCGACCCTCAAGTTAACCGAGTCGACTCCAATTATGTCCGAGTCGACTCCGAGGCAAATCAGCTTCCTAAAGACAAAGAAGAAGAGGAAGCAAGAAGAAAGAAAGAAAGAGGTAAAACACAAGAAAGCCTTGACCAAGAGAAAGTCAGACAAGGATTTGAAAGTTAGGAGCAACAATGAACCACAAGAGGTAACTAATTTATGTCTTATGGTACAAGAAGATAAAGTAGAATCTGAATCTAATCTTACACCAAATGAATTTCATGAAGAATATTCTTATAATGAACTTTTAAATGCTTTTCATGAGTTGTATGGTGAATGTAGTAAATTAGCTATGAAAAATAAAAATCTTAAAAAGCTAAATTTGGAAATTTCAAAAGAAAGAAATTCTATTGCTGAAATACACGACAAACTAAATTCTGAAAATAAAAGCTTAAGGTCATTTTCAGAAGAATTGATTCAGAAAAATCATAGCTTAATTAAAGAAAATCAAAACTTAAGCAATGAAATTAAACAATTAAAATCTGTTATTAACAAATTCACCGTAAGCTCTGAAAGATTAAAAATGATGTTTGAAAGCCAACATGCTGATTTTGATAAATCAAAATTTAGCTTGACTCCTCCACTTAGCCATAAATCTCTAGAGAAAAAGGTTATCAATTCACCAAGCAAACCATTAAATAAGATAACTTATTTCAAACATGAAAAGAATGGGCATAACAACTTTACCTATCGTTCTAACACAATTAAATCAAATGGTAAAGTTACTACTATTAAACAGATTTGGGTTCCAAAAGGAACCATATGTCCTAACTCTCAAGGACCCAAGCAAGCTTGGGTACCCAAAATGAGGATATACACATAGGTGTGCCAAGATACCCATGGAACAAAAAGAAACTTAAAAAGTTATTAACAAAAATAATAATAATGAAATCAGTAATCCTTGCATCTCATCATTATTTTTGCTTTAGTATTCGATATGAATTGCTAGTATTGATCAATTTTGTGATATAGAAAATACTTTTGGAAATATAATCAAATCATTTCATTTTATAGTATACTTTACTCATTATTGGATAAGTTGCTAAATGATTAATCAATTTATTAAGAACAACTCTATGAATTCTCTATATGCTTGATTGTGAGTTTTTATCCTTGGCATTATAGTTTATTGATCTTAGATATGATAATGTGTACTTGGTGTGCATTTGAATATATGCACTATGAATATCATGATTAAAGAAACCATGTTTGACATATAAAATCAACTCATGCTAGTATGTACTTAATCTCAAAAGACCTTGCCATTGGCTTACTTAGATTATCTTCTGAAAGGTCAAAGTTTGCTATGCATGTTAACTAAGGAAACAAACAAGAATTAATTTCTAAATCTAAAGATGTTGTTTCCATCACTAAGTTTTCAAAAGCTTACATTGGATTTGTTCTTGGCAAACAAACTTGAAATATTTTATGTATTTGCTAAATCTTGTAAAAGTGTTTCAAATGATAAAGGTTTCCAAACTGTGAAGATAAAGAGTATCATGACACAGTGTTGAAAACCAAAATCCTGATAAAGTTTATACAGAAATTAATTATTTCAGCACCAAGAACACCATAAGTTAAAATAGGATCAATAGAATCTTTGAAGAAATGAAGAAGGCAATGTTGTATGATAGTCTGATTAAAAGCTATCATCATTGCTTGTCATATATATGGTATCTATTAGGTCTATTATTGATGAAAACTCCATTTGATCTTCTGAAAAATAGAAAATGATCTATTGCATATCTTTCATATTTTTCAGTAACTTATGATATGCTTGATATGGTCTTTTGAAAATAATGCCAAATCTGATACAGATATTTTTATCTTTGGATATCATTCATCAAGCAATGCATATAGAACATTCATGAAAAGATTCTAGTTGTAGAAATATGAATTCATTTTATTCTCTATGAGACTAATGATTTATTATCAAGATACTAAAATTAGATTATATATGTATATGGTTAATCTTTTATATATAACAATCTGAAAACTTGTTAATAATTAGAACCAAATTGAGCTTTTCAGAAATGCACTCAATGAAGAAAAATTGATGACTACTAAAAGATTCAATCAAGAAAAGATGAATTAGATCTTGATGAAATTCTTGCATGATTAGAAGTAAAGATCACCATTATCATTTGCTTGCTTCATGAGCTTTATATTCTGTCAAATGAATGTGTAGAATGCACTCCTATGTGGTTATTTCATTATAAAGGAGATCTATTGTTTTTAAAGCTGTATTGAAGCATGATAGAATAATTATCTTATCATACAGCTAGTAGACCAGATTGTATGCTCATTATGTGCAAGTTTTCAATCTAACTCTAATGAATCATAATTTATTGATAACAAATAAATCATAATCTAAATTTTGATAGAAACAACTGTTTAAGATAATTTGATAAAACTTAGCTAGCATGTCTTATTGATAATTATCTTAAGCAAATAGAATCTAAGCTAAAATTGATTCTGAAGATAAAAAAAAAATGATTTGACCTTGAGGAATCTTCCTATTACCTTGTAAGCTTGTCCTTGAACCATCTTGGTCAATGAAACTATCTCTTTAGTTCAAGTGATATATGCTTGCTTACACTTAGGCAATCTCTTGAGTAAAGTGACTCAACATTCAACTATTGTCATATCTTATATTGAGTCATCTAGTTAAAAATATAGTGGATGAATGTTTTGTATCTTGAAGAAACTAATGACTTTCTTTCAAGAAAGAAAAGGAGTTTGTTAATAATGCAGGATCCTTGAGCAAGAAAATGAGAGATTTCAACTTGAAGGACACCTCCATGAAAGGTACAATAAACATTCACATGCAAACAAGAGAGAGAACTTTCTTCAGCCAAAAGGTTACACATAAGAAATCTAGTAGGTATTTGACTTGAAGAATGCAGAATGATTCGGTAATTTTAGATACCTCTCTCATAAATTAGCTGAGCAAAGTCATTAACTTAAATCTTACTATGGCATGATTAAAGTCTTTAATTATTAATTTCTTGATATCATGTCTATATATGTATTGATTGACTTATGCTTATAGAAATTGTTTCATGGTTTGCCCAAACTAAAATATATCTTTGCCTATATCATAACCATGAACTACACAAGTTTATGCTTAAAATTTTGATTTAAAATAACTTGTGAGAAGCTATGAATCCTTGAGCATAATGAAAATGTTGTTTGCATGATATACATCTATATGATACATAAGATTATTTCTTTATTCTGCTCTTTCATGTAAATTACTTGAGAATAACAAAAAGAGAGAGAGATAAAGAAAAGGAAATGAACATTATTCAAGGGATGTAAAAATCTAAATAAAGGCAAATACTTCATCTTAAGGAAAAGCAAAACAAGCATAATATATTTGACTTGTGAAAGGAATAAAATCCGTAATTAATTACACTTAAACAGGGAGAGTTTGAAGTGAACATTTTAACATTTCTATATTGCTCATCATAGGGATGGTGCCAATGGGGAGGCTAGTGGTAGTACCCGGCACTATTTGACCGAACTATTCGGTGTAGGGTATATTAGGGACGGCACAAGAGGGAGGCTAGTGGTAGTACCTCGTGCCCCTTCCAACTCCACCGGATAGGGAGCAAATAGAGTATAGAGCATAAGAAAGTTAAAAATGAAAGACAAAGTAAATGAAAGTATATAAGAAGAATCAAGTCAAATTTTTAATCACTTGAAAACACACTTTAAGGATGAAATCAGTGCAAAATTATATTTAAATAGGAGAGTTTATTTGAAAATAATTGATTTTGATCCTTGACATTCTTTTTCTTAATATTTTAATGCATGACTTAACACATGATATATTTTGCATATGGCATGATATTCTGAATTATGGATTCTCAATATTTTGTAATGTTCCATGATTGGATAATCTGATTGAATGTTTGAAATACTATATGAAGTTATTTTATTTTATTATTGAAAAGAAATTTCAGATTTGTCGCTCACAATCATCTCTAAAATCTGAAAGTTGAATAAATTTGTAAAAAGGAGAAGAGAAGGATATCTCTATTTAGGGAAAATAAATTGATTTTGTTCTATCCTTCAACTTGCCTAAATTTGGTATATAATGTTCTAATTCGTACCAAAACTCAACATTAAATACAAAGATTCTGAATATGCTCTTATATGTTTGAAATATGTGTTTTCAATCGTAATGATTTAAGATGAGCTATAATGTGGAAGATACATATCTCAAATTATGATTTTGAAAGCCTCTATTGAAAATCCTATGTAATTCAGAATCTGATTTTGTATAAAAGCTTAAACTCCATATGATTTCTAAATAAAATCTTAATGTAAGAAAAACAGAATTAATTTTGATGCCTTTGGTTGATTGCTCCGATACGCATCCGAAACATATCATTTCTTATCTTTAAAGTGTACTAATATTGGTCCAAATGATGTGTCTTTCGATGATCTTGACCGTAAATAAAAATTTCTAAATATATGATCTTATTTTGATTTTAAAAAGATTTAGTGTGTTTCATGTATACATTGGTGAAAAACTATGATTAAGAAATTGAGTTCTATAAATGTACCTCAATGATCATCTATATGTTTTTCTCTCCTACATTCTTAAAGACTTCCATCAGAATATATATAGAGTGAATAATCTTAAAGCTAGAAATATTTCAGCTCACTCAAATGATTCTAAAAGAAAGAAAATGTAAATGCTTTTGAAAGAAACTGAACTTCAAATGAATCATTTTCTGATTAATATTCTCTAAGATTAGGAGAAAGCATAACTTGTTCTTAAAGGATTAGAAAGAGTGATTACTATAAATTTTGAATAATTCTAGATCACTCTACATTCTCGATATCATAAGAAAGAATGATTAAAGAGGAATGCATCGTTTGAGGGGGAGCTTTAGATATTCAGTATATTATCCTAAAATTACTTTAATTTGATGCATACCTTGATTGATTTTGATGAACCTCCTTATATTGCAAGACTTGCTTTAATTATATAATAAGTTTATACCTTGAGATGAGTTCTATAAAGGTTGTCTTATCTCAAACATTAAGTCTTATGACAATAAGCTGAAACTTATAGAAAATATTTTTTTGAGATTGACAATTTTATTGAACATTATCTTCAAATTCTAAACTCCTAAATGAAATGTTTAATTAAGGAGGAGAGAGAAATTTTTAGGAGGAGAGATCATATGGAGCTAAATCGCATAAATCCATAACTAAAGGAGAGAGAAAGAATACTAAATGAAAAGTAATCCTAATGCTCTCCAATATTTATCACCTGAAATTTAAATCTGAAAATTTTTACGATACACCTTGAGGCTTATTATTTGGTTAGTATATCTTATGCATCAATCATGAACCAAATTGCAATTCAAATAGTTGAACTTAAGAGCCTCTAATTTAATGAAAAAGGGGGAGAATAACGTGTTGAATTTGCTTGAGTATCTTTTAGAAAATCTATTTTGAAATTCACTAATGAGTCCTAATTGGCTTGCTCTTTAGAACTTAAATTGTGTGCCAATTCATATTTTTTATGTATCAAATTGTGCTTATTTTCTAAAAGAACAAAAGAAAGTCTTTAAAAGAGCTCTGAGATGAATCATAAATTGCATGAATTCATATTTTGGTATTTGTGCCCCAATGCTCTTATTATCATAAAAGAACTTTGAAGTCATTAAGAATTAATGATCCAACATGATGATATGTCTTTCAAATATATAAGTTTTGATCTTTTACTCTGAAAATCAATTAAATTGCTCTCATGTTGATAAAATACTTAATAGATTGGGCAAAAGGTCTTAAATGAACAAGCTTTCATACTTATTAAAGAGAGGTTAGATTTCCACTCATGTGTTTCCTTGAATATCATTTGTGGTACTTCTCGTATTAACCTAAGGAAGATTCCACCTATACTTGATTAGAAAACTATCTGTGGTATCAAATTAGAAAACTTCTTGAAATCACATTCGATGTGTTCTGCTCTGAAATTATCTTAATTGGCTCTGATCTATGCTCATTAATCTGATTCTAATATTATTGCCTTGAGTTTTATGATTCATATCCTTGCAATAATTTGACATGCAAATCAGAGTACAATAAGGAAATGAAATATTTGAGTATTCTTATCTTTGTGCTTAATGTTTCACTATCTTTTTGATGTTGTCAAAAAGGGGGAGAAATATCTAAGTATATGCTCATAATGCTTTATGTTTTGAATTGAATACAAATCAGCTTAAATTGAAATATGTTGATTGTGTTAAGCTGATTAAATCTAAAGCATTATCATGAAGTATGTTTTTAAATATATATGTTTTCTACTTCATGCAACTTAGCTATGTATTACTTCTAGAACACAATATATTTTATATTGCATATACTCCAAGTTTTGTCATCATCAAAAAGGGGGAGACTGATGACCCAAAGATTGATTTAAAGATTGATTTTGATGATCACAAAACCTTGAAGTATAAATACTAATGTTTATGGTGCAAGAAGAAAGATTATTTATTTTGCAAGGAATATAGCAAGTTGGAAAAATTCAAGAAGGCCTCCAAAGCTCTCAAGAAAAGTTAGAAGAAAGCCACACCTCATTGGCCCAAGATTCAAGTTCAAAGGCTTCAATTTAGAAGAGCAAGTTTTTAAGAAAAATTCAAAGGAAAGGCACTCGAGTCGACTCCTACAGTTCCGAGTCGACTCCAAGGAGCAACAGATAGCCGGACAGAAAGATTCATCTCAGAACCTGTCAACGAGTCGACTCTTGAAGAGCGCGAGTCGACTCCGATGTTCACCGAGTCGACTCCAGGGTAGTATGAGTCGACTCCTAGGAGTCACAGGCAGAAAAGTCTGAGAGCAGTTTTCGGGTCTGAGATTCGAGTCGACTCTAGTGGAACACGAGTCGACTCCGATGGTTGGCGAGTCGACTCCAAAGAAAGTGAGAGTCGACTCTCAGAGAAATACAAGGCAAAAAGTCAGAGAGCCAATTTCAGATACTGAGAGCCGAGTCGACTCCCGCAAAGTCCGAGTCGACTCCAAGACAGCGCAACCCCAAAGACAGAAGACGGTATTTTCGTCTCTGAGAGGCGAGTCGACTCCAAGACAGTTCGAGTCGACTCCAAGGCAGCGCGACCCCAAAATACAGAGGATCAGTTTTCGGGCTCTGAGAGCCGAGTCGACTCCAAGAGAATCCGAGTCGACTCAAGGAAGAAAATCAGAAAGTATGTCCTCTGAATTCATGGGATGAGCCGATTCCGAAGATGCCAAGTCAGCTCCAGATGTTGGCGAGTCGACTCCGGGTTAAGACGAGTCGACTCCCAGTCGAGGATGCACAATAATTCAAATTTGGAACAGTGGCCGAGTCGTCTCCAGTAAAGCACGAGTCGACTCCTGCAACAGACGAGTCGACTCCTGATCACGCGAGTCGACTCCGATCCCAACGGTAATATTGTCAGGAAGTGCAGACTATGTCCAACGGCTCTATTTTTATCTCTAACGGCTAGATTCTTGTTTCCACGCCATCAAAAGCTATAAAAACAAGAGGAGAGCTAGGGGAGAAGGTATGGAAGTGGGAGAAAACATCTAGGAAAGAGATTACAAGGGAAATCTCCCATAAGCACAAAAGGGCCATTCAAAGCAAAATAGAGAGAAGAAGAGCATCCAAGTGAATCACAAAGCTTCCTCTCCATCCGTGTGCTGCCTCGGTGATCCTCTACTTCGTGCCAAATCAGAAGAGGGTCAAGTAAAGAAGAAGCCGAGCTCCTTCATCTTCAAAACTCGGTTGAGGGCTTCTCTTTACACTATTTTGTTTATATTGTTATATTTGCTTGTTTAAGAAGCTTTGATTTGTTCTAAACTTTGTTTTTAATATCTTGTAACTTGATTCAATCAAGGGATTGAATCAAGGGGTTAAGGTTTGTTGGTGAGCCAAAGGGAAAACCAACGGTGAGAGGTTTGTTGGTGAGCCTAGGTTGAAACCAACGGTGTAAGGGTTTGATTGTGATCCCGGAAAAACAATCGGGGTGGTTCTAGTCGGTGAGCCTGGAAAAACCGACCGAGTTCGTTGTGCGCTCGTAAAACAACAAGTTAGGTTGTGAGCTTGTAAAACAACCGGCTGTAATCTGTAGGATTATAGTGAAATTCCCAAGAGGTCTTGGGGAGTGGATGTAGGTGCTGGGGTGCACCGAACCACTATATGTTTGTTGTGTTTGTAATGCCTCCTGTCATTGTCTAACTAACACACTTACTTACTTAGATAGATTGCTTGTTTAACTGTTATCCGCGCATCCTTTAGTTGCAAGCATATTCAATCAAGTCACATTCTATACATCAAACTGTTGCTAAGTTTGACTTTCACTGTGCATCCATACAACTTAGCATAATTAATCAAAAACTTTCAGAAGTAGGTTAAAAGTTTTAAAAGACCCAATTCACCCCCCCTCTTGGGTTGTATCTACTGGGCAACAAAAAGCATCAAATGCATTAATATCCTCCCATAACTATTTCAATTTCTTTATTAAAGGCCGCAAAAACATCAATATCATTACCTGAGCTCTTATTACTTGGAATAACCATTGACAGAATGAGTAAAGAGTGTTTCATACACATCCATGGTGGCAAATTATATAGAACCAAATAACCAGCCAAGTGTTGTATATAGAACTCATCGTTCGGAATGGATTAAACCCATCAATAGCTAAACCCAGCCTAACACTACAAACATCAGAAGCAAATTCGTGATAGCTATCATCAAATATTTTTCATGGTAAACTATCTGCTAGGTGTCTTAACATTCCATTCTTTGTACGACCTTCATCATGCCATCTCATTGAGAAAGTCGTCTTCGATGATGCATACATCCTTTTCAATCTAGGTATGAGAGAAAAATATCTCAAAACTTTACCCGATTTTTTCTTAGTCCATGCAGTATCCACTTCATTCAACAAATCATGCTCGTCTTCTTTATATTTTTTCCATCGTGAAGATCTACATATTGGGCATGACTCTTCATTAATATTTTCACCACGGTATAAAATACAGTCATTCGGACAACTGTGTATTTTTTCGTATCAAAGATCTAATTCTTTTACTAGTTTTTTGGCTTCATAAGAAGATGATGACAAAGTAACACCTTCCGGAAATACATCCTTTAATAATTGAATAAACATAGTAAAAGACTTGCTAGACTACCCATTCAAATATTTCAAATAAAATAAATACACAAGAAAAGAAATCTTTGTAAAATTTTTATAACTCGGATATAGTTCTTCATCACAAGCTTTCAACAAGTTATAATACCGAACTGTGTCATCATCAGAGTGTATAAGTTCCTCAACATGCATAAAATTAGTAACTATACGCTCATCACCTATTGCAGCAGCTTCTTGTCCTCTACTAAAATCTGTTAAATTTCTAATACTATGTCTAAGAGCATTTTTGAGTAAGCTCTTTATATCATCTTCTCCGACAAGATTTCTTTCCGTGTTACTATATCCAAAACTAGAGGTGCGTTCTATATACAAGGGTTGGTTATATGGAGGCGACAATATAGACTCTCCATGAATACTCATTTAGTATAATTCTTCGTAAAACAATTTTATACCAAATGTTCTTCAACAGTTTTTGGAGTGAGAGAAGAAGAATTTATACATTTTCAACATGGACATAAAATCTTCTCATTCATATTAGATTTCTCAAAAGCAAATTTAATAAAATTTCGAACTGCATTCAAATATTCGGCGCTGGATCTCGACTTATTTATCCAACTTTTGTCCATTCTATTAAAATACTGCTTGAACTGCAACTTATTTAAAAAGGATAAACAAAATTAGGATATGAAGAAGGATGGCATAAAAGGGATCGCACAGGGTATCTTAGGGCTTAACATTAGAATATATTGGTTTATCTATCTAGAAAGGAGGTTTTATTCAATTAAAGATCTTCTTGCCATTATGTTCTCTAAACTCTAATCGCTTTTCATAAGATAAAAATGATAATGAAGACTAAAACAAAACAATAAACAAGCCGATTATAAATGATAATGAATTGTATGACCTTCTTGTATGGCCTTCTAATGCCCTTTTATCTTATGAAATCAGTACGAAGCATTGGTGTACCAAAAATGCTTTCCAACAGAAAAGAAGCTAAATTATTTGAAGGGGAGAAGACTATCATATTAGAAAGTTGGGCATGTTGAAGTAAATTCTATTATAGGTGACCACAATCAAAAGAAGCTCAGCATAAATAAAGCAAGTATTCTATTCTAGCATAACACAATAATGTTTCCAAAGGAGTTCAGCAATAACTCAATATGCAGAGTTCCACGACAAGCAGAGTAATGATTTTGAGTCGAGATGTATTATAAGTGCACCATGTACATCTCCAGTTCCTCCTTGATATTAAATCTAGAATTGTATCTATGAAAAATAATAGTAATAATAATAATTCTAGAAAATGTTTGGAATCACATACCTTTTGATCACCCACCTTCCGCCAATATCATAAACTGCACAAATTCGAAAACACAATTCTTGTCTATTCTAACCTTAGATTTGTTTAACAAGGAAGACATGAATAAAAATGGGCTAAGCCCCTGCTATAAACCTTGGGCTTAAAAAAATTAAGCAAAACTATATGGACTTCACCAAAATAGCAGCTTCCATTCACCACCGGCATCTCCGATGGCGTTTGATTTGCCTTCTACACTTCAGTTTTCCACGTGGAATTTACTAGACTTATGAAGAAAGGCGAGATAGATGCAACTTGTTATGATATATGGATGTAACCTTTGAACCAGAAATTTGACTAGAACAATAATCATATCAGTGCTTTATAAAGGGCAGAGTTCCAATAATGAGTGAAAACAAACAAAGTTTGATTGCATAATCAGATAAAAATAATAAAATATGAAACAAGAGAAACTAGAACAAATCTCTAAACAATTCGATTATAAAATAAAAAAAAATTCAAAAAATTCAGAATTTAAAGATCGAAGCAAGAGAAGAAGATTCCAAACCTGGCCTTGTCCTTGTCTTTGCCGACTCCAAAATTCAAATGCCGTGTGAGTGCAGAGTAAGAAGTTTAGGAGGAGGAGGAAGTTGGCCAAGGAGAGGAGGCCAACGGAGAGGGGGAGGAGGAGAAGAAGATGCAGTGGAGGAGAGCGATTTGGGGTTGGTCAACAGAGGAGAAGGGTTGAGATTGGTGAAAGGGGGCTGAGGAGGGGGTCTGTCAGCGCGGGTTAGGAATTTGGGGCTGATGGAGGGGGTCAAGTTTTGTCTAGGAGAGAAATGGAGTTCGACGATGCTTATAAGTGTTATCGGATTTTGGCTTTGGCCGACGCTTATAAGCGTCGGTAATGGGTAGCTTCCAGCGTCGTTAAGCAAAGCGGCGGCAGAGCTTATTTTTTTCGACGCTTTTTAGAAGTGTCGGTATTCTTTGTCGCTGAAAATTTTTTGCCAATACTTCTATCGAGCGTCGGTAATATAGAGTCGGCAATTATAGTTTTTGCTATAGTGAAAGCATGGAACTGATTACATCATAAAATGTGGTTCTTGGCTTTAAAGTGTCTTCATGTATTAGTCTCTACAAAATCTCAAGTCCTAGTTTCGAAACCGGATAAGTCATATGAGAATGAATTGTTACTATTCCAGCTGAGTATAATTAATTCAAAACTAAATCGAAATGAGCCATTTTTTCCGCTAGTAAAGAAATTTTTGGCCATTTTAATAATACAGGTGGGATAAAAAAGGGTTAACCCTGATTCCTAGGTACCTAAGGAACCAGCTATCCTTGGTTTGATTGAACTGTCAATATTCAGTTGTTTCATCACATTTTCTTTTTGATGTTTTTGGCATTCCTCCTAGGGATAAGACAGGATAAGTAAGTGCCTTATCCCCCCTTTTATCTGGTTACCAAAGTAAGCTTTACCTAAAATTTTATTACCTTTAGCTTTGGACATTTTTATATAATTGATCATGTGACATCTGGTATGGTGACCAAGTTTCCCAACTTAGGCCTAGTTTGGGAAGTGGATAAAAGGTGGGATAAGGCATCTATATTCAAGTTGGATGAATGCCAAATGCACCAAATTAACAAAGGGAAGGACACGATTGATCCTTGGGTCAAATTAGGGATAATCTAGACCTACATTTCCTTGGGTACTTTAGAACTGGGATTCTTCCCCTTCTAAACCCACCTATCTTATTGTAATAATCAATAAATTATTTATTAGCAAAAAAGTAAGCAAAAAAAAGAGCTTTTTTGTCTTTTAATCAAAAGATAATCAGTACCATATACAATATAATCATTACTTTTTAAAGAATTAATTATACTATTCAAGAATTACGGCAACTTGTTCAAAGTTGCTTATCATGCTACTATAGTAGGCCTTATGATCGTGAGCTGAATGTATTGTGGACATGCTAAACACTAGTTATCTTAGATGGGTTGGTCTGGCATTGGTTAATAACAACCAAGTTGAGTTCACTTTTGGTTTATTTTGATTCATGAGGATCACTGGAATCGTTGTAGACCAATTTGGACACTTTAGATATTTTGGATAGGGATTGAGGGTAAGATTTTCCACATCACCATAACTTTATCATACTATATCTATATTTAGAGTTCTTTCTAGATGCCAAAATGAATATCTTGTTAAGCAATACAAGAGTGTGACCACATAGAGATTTGTCACACCCTGCTTAGATAGAGATTCCACGATATTTAGGGTTAGAAACAGACTAGTCAAAGTAGATATTTTCTTTTCGAATAAGACTCTGATTAAGAATATTTTCAAATTCTAGAACAATTAAGTAATATCAGAAGGTAAAATTAATGTAAGATTTGAGATCTAACTCTTGGATGAGTTTTGTTTTTATAAAATTTTCTTAGCATTTTTTTTATAAAAAACTTTTACCTCTTTTAATAAGAAAAGGAATCTGGCTAGATTCTAAAGGGTGGACTTCAATAATATAAATAGAGACTTTTGTAACAATTTATCATAAATTTGAAACTCTATTTTCAAAAAAATATTATTTTGTTCGAGATATCCTAGCTAAGTGGATAAGGGAATTACTAACTTCTCTTTCCAATCAAATTAGATTTTTGGCCAAGGTTTTTCAAAAACAAGATATCGGTCACTTCATTGGCGACAAAATTGAGATGAACTAGGGTTTCGATTTATCATTGAGATTGAAGGTGTGAAATTTGAGAAGTTTTTTTTTAAAAAAAAATCATGATAGAAAAATATCATGCTACATATTTATATTATATTGGTTGATGTCTCGGGATTTATCGATTTATACTAGTGGAGATAATAGAGTTGAAGAGATAATTTATATATCATCAAGAGTGCCTAATATCACCGCAAATCAAGATTATTGCTAAGATGGAAACCATTTTCAGGTTCAATTCATATTGGATTGGGTGGGGTTTAGTGGATTTGGCTCAACAACCAATTTTAGGTTTCTCTATGATTTAGTTGGTCATCTTGCATTATATCTACTTACAATTGATATTTCTCTTTAAAGAATATAGCTAGAATGCTACATTTTGGTTTTCTTCGAAGTTAAATTAAAATACCTATTTGGAGATTCAATTAAAAGAAAAAAAACACTTAAAATTTTATGTAAATCAAACAGAATCATATGTCATCAACTTGGGGGTTTCACTTCAAGTTAGGGGTGGTAATTAGTCTATTTTGATTGGATCAAAAAAGTCTCAACCAATACCTCATCCAGGCAATCAAGCTGACAAATATGAATTCATATCCAACCTAGTTGAAATATATAAACCCATAACCAACCTAGTAATTTAATTAATGCTATCCTCGTCGGTCATATGTCTTACTACATGAAAATAAAATGGTGGAGGGAAAAAATGATAAACTTTAAATAAACCATTCCATCCATTTCCCCTTTTGACTATGCTTATGTTTTTTTAGCCATAATTTATCCAAAATTCTTACTGGGCTAAGTTTGGGGATAAAGTATAAAAAACTTGTTCAACCCATAATGATCAATAGGGCTAGAAGCGCTAAATCTGTATCCGATCTATTTATAATTATATCGAGGGATGTTGGCTAACCAATAGCCAACCTAATTACAGAACACCGATCCCAGGATCCATCTATTCTGAGTTGGTTCATGTGGATTAGTAGGTCAAGTCAAAAATTACCACCACTATTCGGTGTGCAGGTATCAATAAAACTAATTTAGGAACCAAATAAAGCACAATCCACTAATCTTTTTCGAGCATGATAATGGAGAAATGGGAGTCCATACCATTATTTGAGAACGACTTGCATCAGATCCAGTCATGCTGTGGCCCCAAAAGTACCAACTTTGAGGCACTGGAAAAAGGAATCCATCACTTCAAGAATCCAGACGACCATGTGTGAGAAAGGGAATCTTTTGAGAGTGGCACAGAAGGATGCACCCTGCAATCTCTGCTATGGTGACAGTGTTTTAAGGGTGCCTTTTTGTTTTTTTTAATTGGCAGAGCCAATGAGTGCAAAGGATATGGTAAGCATGAAGACCAAAAGGTCTCATGTTTACATCATCTCTTTTAAAGGATGGGTGACTTGGTCTTTTTCTTCACTTCTATGCTTGGGAAAGTGTAGCCAAAAAATTTAAGCTTTTTCAATTTATTTGCAGGGAAAAGGTGCCCACATCACATGGGACTCCAATGGATTTGAGATTATTTGGATAAGGTGGCAGAAGAGAACTAACTTCCTATTGGGAGACAGCCTGCGTGGGAGTAATTAATAGAGGCTGACGAAGAACAATATAATAATGCACTCATGTGTAGATAACAGTCATGGTGATGTCAACTTTTACCTAGCAAGTCTAAAATACTTTTCTTAAAAAAATCTTATAGCAGAGTGAGGGTTCATGCATCCACTACTCCTTGTGTTCCATCTTTCTCCTAGCAATGCTCCAGTTAGAGGCAAAGGCAGAGGCTGATGTATCTTTACAGAGGTCTGTAATTATTAACACCCAAGATGGTTGTCTCTTGTGAAATTTGACAATGAATACACATGAAAGGTTCTTATTACCTGCAAGATAAATATGGAGAGGATTTCCATTATCATGTTATTTGGATACTTGCATCCATGTCCAAAATTTTATAGACCAAGAATTTTAATATTGTTTGACAGCTATATTCCTCCAACAATAGATTTGATTTGCCGGTGCGGTATTGCAAATGAACTTGATCGATGAATCAGGTGCGTACATAGTTTTGGAAAATGTTATTTTTCTAATAAATGACCTTAACATCTGGCCCCTGCGTGCTTTTTTTGTTTTTTCTCCTAAGGTATTGTTTAGTCCCATCCACACAATTAGACTTGTCTTATTTTTGAACACAGTCAGCTTATACACACTTATGCATGAGTTATAGATGAAACATAAAATGGACATCAAAGACAAAGGCCATGAATGAACTTTTGGCCAATAGGAATTAAATATAAGATAGCTATCAATCCAAAGAGCAGACCTCAATTTCTTTATTCTTAAAAATTTAAATTAATTGAAACATTATTGACTTAGGATGGCAAAATTATGGTGAAAGACCTTGAAAATAATATTTAGATTTTTAGTTAGATTTTAAATATTGTATATATGCATATTTATATATGTACATTTATATATAATTTAAGGTTGCTAATTGGTCTAGTAAATTGATACAAGAGACCTAGGTTCTATCCAACCTTTACTTAGACTTTCAGCCAGGTTCTCACCATGTCCTACTTCTCAAATTATATTTGGTATAGTTCTTGTAGAGCCACACCTTTTCTTTGGATTAGAAGATGAGAGTCCACCCAGATTATCTAAGCTAGATATAATCTGCTATCTTTAAACTATTTTATACCCCAAAAATCATGTAATTTGAAGCCCCATAGCTTACGCATCAAGCGAACAAAAAATATATATTATTTCATGTTATTTGAATAGTCTAATTTTTTATCACTTGAAGCATGAGTTAGAGATCTCTAAATCATACGATTCCTAGTAGTAGATTAAATTCCATGGTTCAGATCGTCGATATAAGACTCTCATTATTCAATTCAAAAATAGTTGTAACTCTGTTAAGAGTTTCACTGGATCTCACTTGAACTTGAACTATTTATACATATATACATATGCATGTGTAATATTACATTGAGATATATAGATATACAGTTATATATAATTATAGTTATCCTTTTTCTTGTTGCCCTTGTATCTCTTTCGTCCTAGATCTTAGGTTGAGCTATATATGTGAATAAATATTCAAATCTGTTTGTCCGCATGCAACTTTACTATTGTTACAAGAAAATGATGAAATTATGAAAGTGAGAAGTAATCTTGAGTCTCCATATCTCTCAAAGAAAGAAAACTTTTGCATGTACAACTTTTCAAATATGTTTGCTTGCTTGGTTTCATGTTTATGCCTTCTAAAATCTAAAATTTGCATATTTGCTCTTCGAAAAAACAAAATCTTTCCTACATACATACCCTTCGAATTAAATGATATGTACAAAACATATGTAGCACTGTTATATTATCCTTTTATTCTTTCTATTTTTTCGCATATATACTCTTCAAAAGTTGTTTGATTGCTTATTATCCTTTTTTTTAAAAAAAAGAATAGTACATAAGTACTGTTGGCACAAATTTTCAATTATATTCCTTAAATTTTTTGAAAATAATAACTAAGAAAAACATTGCCAATAAATAAGTTACCTTTAACAGCAAAAAAAAAAAAAAAAAAAAAAAAAAGTTACCTTTAACTAATCTCACAACAATGAAAGTGAACATAATATGATAGGAAGGGGGTGCACGTGCAAATTTTAGACTTTTGAAGGAATATATAAATTATGTGTACTGTCAACTCATGAAAAATAACTACATTATAAAAAAATCTTTTGAGGGTATAAGTGCAAAAGATTCCAAAAAGAAGTCTTAGATATCTGGTACAAAATTTTAACAATTCTTTTTTCCCAATATATTGATGTTAAAATTTGTCACACAAACATTCTCAAATTAGAAGGTATAGATATCTTAATCGAATATAGAGTGGCCTAGAAAGAATGCACATATTTGATTGCATTTCTTGGTCATGTAATCCACAATTTATTGCCCTTAATTCTTTTTTACCAACATAATTTTCAATTCCTAGGGGGCCTTAATCTTTCTCCACTAGTCCATCTTTCTCCTATGCCATGGCCTCTAATTTTCTCTTCCAATTAGCCCATTTCCCCCCTCTTTATAAGCAAAGAGGAATACAATTCGAAATTCATGGTGCATCTTATGTACAATGATTTAATTTAAGTGGGCTGGCTGAGACAAAATTAAATATAATTTTGGACTAACACATTCTTTGGTGGTATCCAAGAGGTTTATTTATTCATACTATAGATATGGATGACGTGAACTTAAATCAACGGCTAGTTCCGGTCAAAGAGCATCGAGATGCAGCTTACTTTTGGAGTCATTCTCTCTGCTTGTCTGCACTAATAAACCGTCAGCACGTGTGAATGCTCCCATCCGCCCAATGAACAAGTGCCAAGTGTGCCACCAGCTTCTTTTGTGGGTTTATCCTACCAAGGAAGGCTCGTTACTGGGCTTGAGGTCTTCAGCGGTTCAAGCGATGGGTCAAACCTCCATGTTGGTGCCAGGAGCGATGAAACATCGGCAGACCTGGTTGTTAATTCCATCGTGCACATGATACATCACAAACCGCAAATCGAGGTTCGCCCCACTGAAGTGATGGGCCCCACATAGGATGCAATTGAGCTGGGTCTGAGGTGGATTAGTTTTGCCGTGCTGGGGTTTAATGCAGGTAGGTCTGACAATTGGGTCGACTTGGATCAGATACGAATTGGATATAGAATTGATTAAAAAATTATCCATGCAAATCTATTTATTAAATAAGTCAAAAGTGTTGGTCAAAATTTAGCTATTTTATTTAGATTTTTTTTTTCATGAATATCCTTCTAAAAATTCAAATTTACATAAATACCCTCTTAAAATTTATATTTATTTTTGTACCCTCATAAAATACTGTTTTTGCACAAATGCTCCTAACATAACGGTTTTTCTAACACCGTTAATAAAAGCCATATTTATTTTAATAAAAAATAAAATAAAATTTTGAAATTATTTTTTTGTCCTCTATCGTGATCCTCTTATAAATGTTTATTTTTGCACATCTATTCATTAAGGGTATTTTAGTCATTTTAATTTGAAACCATTAATTTTTTAACTATGTTAGATGGCGGGGGTACGTATGCAAAAACAAGGATAAAAAAGGGTAGAATAGCAAAATAAGTGTTTTACGAGGATGTACATGCAAATATCAATTCTGAGAGAGTATTCATGCAAAATTCGATATTTTTGAGGGTATTCATGCAAAAAATTCTTTTATTTAATAGGTAACACGTGATCTAATATAGATTGTGTCACGCCCCAAATCCGGATCATGACACGGCCGTGCTATTGCAATCTTATACACACAATAACACGAAGCCACTTAAAATTTCATAACCAAAAATAAATAGTTTCATCTACTAATGTTATAACATTATTCATGAAGTTGGAACAGTACAGAGCTTCTAAAATTTGATTATTACATAACATTTTCAGTTACCCCAACCCTGAATAACACCAAGCTCCCTGCTCCTAGTAGTCTTATTCATCTGTAGGAAAAAAAATAGATGAAAAGATATGAGCTACACAGCTCAGTAAGTAACCAGGTACTATCTTATTAGATCAAGTACAATTATGCCAATGCAGTGATTAAAAAACCAACAGTTGTAGTAAAATAAAACATTTTATAGATGATATACACAAATCAGGTCATAAAGCAATGCATGTTCCATCCATAAAAGTTCATAATCATGATAATGCAAGTCATATAGAAATATTGCCATTTATCCATACTTTATAAAACATACTCTCAGACGGATGTGCTGCTATGGTCACTATAATCCCGTGACAGGGCCTGTTAATCTTAGTCGACTAATTCTGTTATTCGTTACCAACTTTAACCCGTTGGCAGAGGGCCTGTTATTCTTTGGATGCTAGCTCCAGGGTGTCGACTGGCCTCTATTTCTAGAGGTGACATAGCTATCTGAGAGTTTATAAATCATATTCTTTTTCTTTCATAAATCATAATCTTCATAAATAAGTTTGAAAATGATAAATGGCATTATATAATTTAAAATGCATAAACATGCCTCAAATATCATTTTTCATACAGTCTAACATAATCATAATTTCATAACTCATACACCATCAAATATTCATGAAGGATGCTCTTTAATCAAATTCATGAATTACATGCAATCATATACTTGATCCTAATTTTGAGAAAAATATATCATAACCAATACATTTTTATAATTGTAAATAAACAGTAATTTAAAAACTTTAAGATCAGTGCCAAGGTTACTTACATTGATTCGCTCACGAATCCCTAAATACAGTTGGGCAACTCCACTGTACCTATTAATATCATATAAAATCAATTATTTGCTATTCTCAACTTTACTATTTATTTTATTTTATTTTATTATATTTATTTATTATTATTTTATTTCTTTTCTTTTCTTTTCTTTTCTTTTTTTTCCTTTCTCTTTTTTTTTCTATTTTCTTTTTTTTTCTTTTTTTTTTCTTTTCTTTTTCCTTCTTTTTCTTTTTCTTTCCTTTTCTTTTCTTCTCTTCCTGTTTCTTCCCGAAGCTTCTCCCTTGCTTTCTTCTTTCTTTTTCTTCTCCTCCTCTTCTCTTCTCCCGACTCCTCCTTCCTCTCTTCTCCATTCTTCTCCCACGAAGGGAGGAGGGCGAGGTCTGCAGGAGCTGAACCATGGCCGGCGGCGTCCATGGCGATCGGCCCTCTCCTTCTTCCCGCGGAGGAGATGCGCACGGGAGAAGAAGAAAAGCCGCGACGGTTGGCCTTCTCCTTCTTCCCTTTTTCTTCTTCTCTTCTTTTCCTTTCACGATTCATTAGATCTCCCCTCTTTTCCCGCGAAGCAAAAGGGGAAGACCTCCATGCCGGATCGCTTGGGAGGTGATCGGCCGAGGCCGACGACGCCCGCGACCGGCCAGCAGCGCCCGCAGGACGGCTGTGGCTGAGCCTGCGACCGCTTCCCGCGATGGATCCGCCGTCGAAGACCACAGGTAAAGCCCTTCCCCTTCCCTTCCTCTTCTTCTTCTTCTTCTTTTCTTTTCTTTTCTTTCTTTTTTTTTGTGTAATTGATCTATCCTCCCATGTGGATCGGGAGGAGGAAATGCAGGAAAGAAAACAAGGTGGTCAGGGGCTTACTTGGCTTCGGGGATGAACTGCGACGCCCCTCTCCGGCGGCATCAACGTGGGTTCAGAAAACCCTATCGCTGAGGAAGGACGTTTGAAGCTTTTATAGCCCCCGAAGAGTTAGAGGCCGCAACGGCCAATAGGCCTGGCCCACTGGTTTAGCTGTATGCGGGCCGGTTAATGAACTGGGCTCTCACATTCTTCCCTCCTTAAAAGAAATTTCGTCCTCGAAATTAACTTACTTGAACCTTCAAACTTTGAAGGTATGTAACCATAATATCATTCTCGAGCTCCAAAGTAGTCTCGCTCAGAGAGTGCTTACTCACAAAATTTTTGGCAAAATCATGGCATCTCAAAACTAGACCCTTTCTACCTGTAACACATAGGAGTTGTTTTGATCTCTTCCAAAAGAAAACTAATCTTTCAAATACCATAATTCTTTGCCCAAGAAATTAATTGTTTATGATTAATTCCAAACAGAAATCATAATCGCTTAATGCAAATAGGTTAAAGCATTAGCATCAAATACTTTTCATAATCTATAATTCTTTTTCTTCTCTTAACTTTACCCATGAATTAATGATCAACCTTTATCCTAGAAAAAACTCAAACCCTTTCATTTAGATAGATTGACAATGTCATAACTAGGAGTAGGGAATGAATATTAAAGCATTCCAGATCTAAGCCCAACCAAGGAACTGTCAGTCCGTTAACACTAAATTTAAGATTCCCAAGATTCTCCCAAGAATAGTCAACTATAACAGAACCCATTGGTGAAAATTATATAGCTACCTCCAAATTATCCATAGAATCAACAACATTCTTCTCCACTAGAAAACTAACTCAAGTCTTCCAATAATTCTACTTATCAATACAACTTCATCATTAGATTTTATCGAAAGAATAAGGTTTGATACTTCCACATTTGATTCCTTTGGTAAGCGATTTAAATCAAACTTTTCTCTTATAAACAAAAAAAAAAAAACAACGTTTTAATTCTGAATAAGAACATTAAGTTTCTTTGTCAAAATATCAACTTCTCTCAATTAACCGATCTATCACAAGATTAGATCATAAACAACTCTAATCCACCATTGATAGATATTCATCAAAGTTGATTGACAACTGCAATTTCTTTCAATCAGATAGAGGGTTGATCTTAATTGAAGAAATTCAAGCTTTAGATTTAGGAGGGAGGAGGTCTATACCAATATATTCCAAATCCAAGATCAAAATTGATGATCCATTAATTCTAGTCAAAAGATGCTAAGAATTTCTTAACACGACATAAAAATGGAGAATCTAAGATAGCACAACGACATCCAAAAATCAGAACATTTTTCTTTCATTTATCAAGAAAAGTTCTACTACACAAGAAAATAAATCAAATCTTTTATTATTAAAACTTTCTGAATCAAAGAAATAATACTTCTGACCAACTTAGATAAATAATTTAGATCACTATGTTTTCGCTGCGCACTCTGATTCAAAACATCAAAATCCTTTAGATTCACTAATAACTTTTGATCAAAATACTACTTGTCTACAAATAAAACTATTAAATACCCCATTTCTCTGCTTTTTGCATATCATTTTGATGAACTTGTTTCTCTTCTTTGATTCCTTCCTTGTTAATAGCAGAAACCTTTTTTTTTTTTTAGCTGCTAAGGGATTGAGCATCCTACCACCTTTTTTTTTTTTTGATACTTACTAAGTTCATTCATACAGTTTGGAGAAGCAGTTGATGGATATTGATTGAGTTGAGGGCTACACAGGCAGTTCTAAAGTTGTGACTTTTCTCCTTTAATTCATATAAGCCAGTAATGAAAATACCACAATTCTCTTCTTCACTCTCTGTAACTCCATAGAAAAATTGCTTAGCCCATCAAACTATAATTTATGTGGTTTGTTAACAAAATCATCATAAATATTTCCACCACATGTGTATTTGCACTTCAAATCTTTCCTCCATCTTGATCGAATTTACTTAGCTAGAATTTTTTTTTTCCCTTAAATAAGTGACAAATGCTTTAAACAAATTTTCCATCTTCAACAACTTCGTCCGTAGAAAATGAGCCTTCTTTCCTAGTAAGAGATGAACTTTCAAGTCATCTTGGAAAATTTTAAGCTCGGAAGGTGTAAACTTTCTAAAATTGTTTCTCAATATCCTAATATGTTATATTACGTATCCTTAAATTGCATGAACAATAATCTACCCTATTTTAGCATTGCTAGGTGATTCTGGATTTCACATATCCATAAAAAAAAAATAAAAAAAAATGCATACTTTTATCGTAAGATCTCTATTTAAAAAAAAATCTTCTTCTCTTGTGCTCCTTCCACTAGACGATGATATGTGGAATTATTATGCATAACTTTCACCTTCCTCATGAAACAATTTAAACTTGCTTCTCAGTGGTAAACAAAGGCATTTAATAATTGCCCATCTATTAGAGATGAAACAATTTATTTCAAATCTTAGAAACAGGGATCACTAAATACAACTTATGAAACATCATGTGCTATTGAACATGTTCCCATATCAAACTCTATTGCTGATTCCACTTACATTTCCAATTGAGCCCATATCATCATCATTTTTTTTTTAATATCCAAGCATTTTTTTTTTATATCGTTGCTTCCGATGCATACTAGATCAAGGTTAATCCTCGAGATAATTGCCATATTTGCATCATTGAATTATCATGTAATCATATTCTAAATCCAATTCGAGCTAAGCCAACTCTAAATTTCCTTGATAATTCCATTCTACAATTTGATATTGATTTCTTTTTTTTTTAGAATATTAATTCTATACTCCGATGAATTAAAAGATTTCAAATTAACTTACTCATAAGCACATTCAACCATCCCGAATCTTTTTTTTTTTTGGTTAAACTTATTTAGGCCTCCCACGAAATCACATTAGTATTTCATCAATGGTGATACAAAATCCAAAATCAACTCATAGCCTTGACTTATATATTTTTTTTTGTCAAAACATTAACTAATATTCATTTAATTGATTTATTGCAGGATCATAAACTAGTACACTTTATCCATAGTCGAACATTTGAGCCTCAAATATTTTTCAAGATTGATAATTATTCTCAAAATTTACTAAATGACTTTCAATCAAAATACCAATTCGCATTGTAATTGGAAAACATCTAATATTTCATATTCCAAGTAAACAAAGGAAAAACTCTTAAGTCTCATCCTCAAATATATTTTCTTTCTATATAACAGTTTCATGCATAATTGTCATACATATTTCATTCTCGAAGAATATAAAATCTTTTCTTGTCCAAGCCTTAAACAACTTATGAATGAACCCTATCTTCACATCAAAATAATTAACTACAAACTAGAAGTATTATCCACAGTACCCGATATCAAGTTGATCTTCCAAAATCACTTATATATAAATACACAAACAATCACAATGTACTTTAATATTCCATGGCTAGTACTCCACTTAATATTAGTCAAAATCTAATTTAATCATAATTTAAAAAATTGCTATATTTCTATCACAATCACTAGTGATCTTAAACTTTAAGCTCTCATATATTCCTGTCACATTCCCTATTGCTCTTAAACCTTTGTTCCGATTCCAATTTTGTTACAATCCTCAATGATCTTAAACTTCCAACTTAAAGCCACTTGTGCCACAGTCCTTAGTAGTCTTAAACCTTAAGTTCTTGTATCATTCATATCGCAATCCTAAGTGATCTTAAACCTAGCTTCTGATAGTTTAATTGTCATAATCCCAATGATCTTAAACCTAAGCTCTGATACCACTAAATGTCACGCCCCAAATCCGGATCATGACACGGCCGTGCTATTGCAATCTTATACACACAATAACACGAAGCCACTTAAAATTTCATAACCAAAAATAAATAGTTTCATCTACTAATGTTATAACATTATTCATGAAGTTGGAACAGTACAGAGCTTCTAAAATTTGATTATTACATAACATTTTCAGTTACCCCAACCCTGAATAACACCAAGCTCCCTGCTCCTAGTAGTCTTATTCATCTGTAGGAAAAAAATAGATGAAAAGATATGAGCTACACAACTCAGTAAGTAACCAGGTACTATCTTATTGGATCAAGTACAATTATGCCAATGCAGTGATTAAAAAACCAACAGTTGTAGTAAAATAAAACATTTTATAGATGATATACACAAATCAGGTCATAAAGCAATGCATGTTCCATCCATAAAAGTTCATAATCATGATAATGCAAGTCATATAGAAATATTGCCATTTATCCATACTTTATAAAACATACTCTCAGACGGATGTGCTGCTATGGTCACTATAATCCCGTGACAGGGCCTGTTAATCTTAGTCGACTAATTCTGTTATTCGTTACTAACTTTAACCCGTTGGCAGAGGGCCTGTTATTCTTTGGATGCTAGCTCCAGGGTGTCGACTGGCCTCTATTTCTAGAGGTGATATAGCTATCTGAGAGTTCATAAATCATATTCTTTTTCTTTCATAAATCATAATCTTCATAAATAAGTTTGAAAATGATAAATGGCATTATATAATTTAAAATGCATAAACATGCCTCAAATATCATTTTTCATACAGTCTAACATAATCATAATTTCATAACTCATACACCATCAAATATTCATGAAGGATGCTCTTTAATCAAATTCATGAATTACATGCAATCATATACTTGATCCTAATTTTGAGAAAAATATATCATAACCAATACATTTTTATAATTGTAAATAAACAGTAATTTAAAAACTTTAAGATCAGTGCCAAGGTTACTTACATTGATTCGCTCACGAATCCCTAAGTACAGTTGGGCAACTCCACTGTACCTATTAATATCATATAAAATCAATTATTTGCTATTCTCAACTTTACTATTTATTTTATTTTATCTGATACCAAATGTCACGCCCCCGCCTCTGCGAGGCACGTGAGGCACCTAGTGCCCACGTGGGGGCCACATGAGGGGGGAACACGGGGCTCCCCTGCCAGATATTGTCCGGTTCTGGGGCTTCACGCAAGCGTCCTTCACCCCTCCCCGGTTTTGTTTTCCACCCAAAACGCGTCTGCAGGATTTGGAGTCACCCGCCTCATATGCCCAGGCTCTAGAACGAGTCTTTCCGATGTGGGACTATTGGGCCTCACACCCTTCCCACCATCGGACAAGAGCCATCCTCGGCTCTGATACCAAATGTCACGCCCCAAATCCGGATCATGACACGGCCGTGCTATTGCAATCTTATACACACAATAACACGAAGCCACTTAAAATTTCATAACCAAAAATAAATAGTTTCATCTACTAATGTTATAACATTATTCATGAAGTTGGAACAGTACAGAGCTTCTAAAATTTGATTATTACATAACATTTTCAGTTACCCCAACCCTGAATAACACCAAGCTCCCTTCTCCTAGTAGTCTTATTCATCTGTAGGAAAAAAAATAGATGAAAAGATATGAGCTACACAGCTCAGTAAGTAACCAGGTACTATCTTATTGGATCAAGTACAATTATGCCAATGCAGTGATTAAAAAAACCAACAGTTGTAGTAAAATAAAACATTTTATAGATGATATACACAAATCAGGTCATAAAGCAATGCATGTTCCATCCATAAAAGTTCATAATCATGATAATGCAAGTCATATAGAAATATTGCCATTTATCCATACTTTATAAAACATACTCTCAGACGGATGTGCTGCTATGGTCACTATAATCCCGTGACAGGGCCTGTTAATCTTAGTCGACTAATTCTGTTATTAGTTACCAACTTTAACCCGTTGGCAGAGGGCCTGTTATTCTTTGGATGCTAGCTCCAGGGTGTCGACTGGCCTCTATTTCTAGAGGTGACATAGCTATCTGAGAGTTCATAAATCATATTCTTTTTCTTTCATAAATCATAATCTTCATAAATAAGTTTGAAAATGATAAATGGCATTATATAATTTAAAATGCATAAACATGCCTCAAATATCATTTTTCATACAGTCTAACATAATCATAATTTCATAACTCATACACCATCAAATATTCATGAAGGATGCTCTTTAATCAAATTCATGAATTACATGCAATCATATACTTGATCCTAATTTTAAGAAAAATATATCATAACCAATACATTTTTATAATTGTAAATAAACAGTAATTTAAAAACTTTAAGATCAGTGCCAAGGTTACTTACATTGATTCGCTCACGAATCCCTAAGTACAGTTGGGCAACTCCACTGTACCTATTAATATCATATAAAATCAATTATTTGCTATTCTCAACTTTACTATTTATTTTATTTTATTTTATTATATTTATTTATTATTATTTTATTTTATTTCTTTTCTTTTCTTTTCTTTTTTTTTTCTTTCCTTTCTCTTTTTTTTTCTATTTTCTTTTCTTTTCTTTTCTTTTTCTTTTCTTTTTCCTTCTTTTTCTTTTTCTTTCCTTTTCTTTTCTTCTCTTCCTGTTTCTTCCCGAAGCTTCTCCCTTGCTTTCTTCTTTCTTTTTCTTCTCCTCCTCTTCTCTTCTCCCGACTCCTCCTTCCTCTCTTCTCCATTCTTCTCCCACGAAGGGAGGAGGGCGAGGTCTGCAGGAGCTGAACCATGGCCGGCGGCGTCCATGGCGATCGGCCCTCTCCTTCTTCCCGCGGAGGAGATGCGCACGGGAGAAGAAGAAAAGCCGCGATGGTTGGCCTTCTCCTTCTTCCCTTTTTCTTCTTCTCTTCTTTTCCTTTCACGATTCATTAGATCTCCCCTCTTTTCCCGCGAAGCAAAAGGGGAAGACCTCCATGCCGGATCGCTTGGGAGGTGATCGGCCGAGGCCGACGACGCCCGCGACCGGCCAGCAGCGCCCGCAGGACGGCTGTGGCTGAGCCTGCGACCGCTTCCCGCGATGGATCCGCCGTCGAAGACCATAGGTAAAGCCCTTCCCCTTCCCTTCCTCTTCTTCTTCTTCTTCTTTTCTTTTCTTTTCTTCCTTTTTTTTTTGTAATTGATCTATCCTCCCATGTGGATCGGGAGGAGGAAATGCAGGAAAGAAAACAAGGTGGTCAGGGGCTTACCTGGCTTCGGGGATGAACTGCGACGCCCCTCTCCGGCGACATCAACGTGGGTTCAGAAAACCCTATCGCTGAGGAAGGACGTTCGAAGCTTTTATAGCCCCCGAAAAGTTAGAGGCCGCAACGGCCAATAGGCCTGGCCCACTGGTTTAGCTGTATGCGGGCCGGTTAATGAACTGGGCTCTCACAGATTGAATCAAGTTAAACGGATTAAACGGTTAAACATTGCCACCTCTATTGCAAGAGAAAAAAACATGCAAGGATTTATTGAAATTTTGAATATAGTATTTTAACCAAAAAAAAAAGAATATGGTACACGGCCACTTTTTTAAATAAAATCAATAAATGCGAAGGAGTGGATAACACTAGAATCAAACAAAACATTAGTATATATAGAGATATCTAATAATATCTATTGAAAATCAAATTTTGACTATGACGTGATATGGAACTAAACTAGTAAACAAGATTCATAGCTAACATAAGAGAAAATCTGGAGCATATCCCATAATCCAAACTCTAAGCTACGCCTCAGCATCAAAATGATGATAAGAAAAAATGAAACCATCAACTAACAACCCTCTAACATCTCTATTTGGATTGGGCATATAAATAAAATATTTAAATAAAAAAAGATAGTTCTATGAGTCTATAAAGAAAATAATTGGAATAAGAATACTTGTGTTTGGCATATGAATAATCAAATCAAATGTTTTGGAGCAAGCATTCTTTTATAATGGAAGTGCAATAGCTAGTTTTTAATATAAAATTTTTGAGTAATAAAACAATTTTATAAAAATTCAAAAATATAACTAAGCAATCCTGCTCTCAGTCCTTGTGATTACAGCCATGATGAGGCTTGAAATCATAGTTGGCCTTGTGGTGTAGGTTTGAAATCGTGTTTGGCAATTTTTTGAGTAATAACTCCATTATGACCTTTCTTCCTAAGCATTTGATTTATTTCATCTTTATTTCTTGTTTTTCCCATCTTCTCGCTTGAACCATCTGCATTTCCTTATTGTTGATAACAGATATCTACACTTTTAACGTTTCGATTGATTTAAGGAAATCCTTTCCCTTTGGAAGCGAGAGGATACCTTCCTTGATATGCATGATCTTTTTTCTTTTTATTTTTGGTATTTGCTCCCTAATTTTACGAAAAAGGCAAAATTTTTGCTATTGTATAGATAGGGCTTCCAGGTTCCCCCAACACAACCTGTTGATTTGCTCTAGCCAATCAAGTTCTACTCAAACATAAGTATATTAAAGCTCATTTCAAAGTTAATTGAGCTTATCATTCTTAGGATAGAAATTGATTTTGATTTGAGCCTCAAAGAACTAGCTTGATGGCTGCTTAGGTAGCTAGCCACTCTGGTAGCACCCTGTGGGCTGGTGATGAGGAGTTGCCCCCGACACTCTAAGGTATTTCTATATTTCAAACCCATGACATTCAAGTTACAATAGAGCGATTTTACCATGTTTCATAATTATTGAGAATATATCCAATGATTGATGTTGAGGTACTTGGATTAAAAGGGCAACCTAGTGCACAAGGCTCCTACCTTTGCAAGGTTTGGAAAGGGTTAGATGTACCAAACCTTACACTCATATATAGAGAGGGTATTCTTATGTTTTAAACCTATGACCTCCACCGTGTCACTACCATTGCACCAAGGCTAACCCTTGATTAGAGCATTTGGGTTAAGAAAGCTAACTCTTTTTAGTCCGCTCTATTCTATCTACTTGTAATGCCATCACCTTTTCCTCCACCATCCACTCCTCTAGGCTTTTAATCTTTGACTGGGGAGGGTCAGATGTACACATCCTTACCCTCGTTATAGAGAGGCTATTAGTATGTTTTGAATTAGTAAACTCTAGATTATAATGAAGCAACCTTACTATTGTGCCAAGACTCATCCTTGTTTAGAGCACTTAAGTTAAGAAAGTTAAATCCTTCCAGTCCTCTCCATCCTTTTAACTTGTACTACCATCACCTCCTCCTCCACCTTCCACTCGTCCCGGCCTTTAACCTTTGGCTGATCCTCCCACTAGCAACCTCCAATACCTAATTTATCTCTCACATTAATTCTAATAGTGTTGATAGTTTACCTAGAGTTTTTTTTTGTGGATATTCATGGTTTGTGATTAATGATATGGTTAGTCGATATTGCCAGAATTTGGTTGTAATTTAACTCAAGATCGAAATGAGCTCTGAATAAAATTGGAGATAAGCTCAAATTGATTTTTGCTTAATTTGGGATCATCATGCTGATCCAACAAGCTCATCACATCTTCGTTTGAAATTAGGCTTGTATAGGCTTTGTTCAAATAATAAAAAAAAAGCCAAGTTTGATCTAATACTTCAGGTTCAAAGGGAATTTCATTCTGAGATCGACCAGATCTGAGCTTGATCAAGCCATGCTGGATTATAAACCTTGATGATATGCTGGATTATAATATATATTTATATTAATATTGATATTTATATTTATATTTTTATTTATTTATATGGGGGAATCACTGCTTTCCTCAGCGCGCAGCAGCAGCAGCTTTATTTGTATGACTTCGCTTGCAGTATGGAAGATTGGATTCGGCAGTTTTCATTCATTGATATTCGAAGACTTTGTTCAATTGGTTAATATAAAATTTCCTGACCCTCACTCACTGTGGACAAGCAGGGGAAAAAAATGAGGAAGAGATCATTAGTTGCTCATTTAACCAAAGCAGCCATATAGAGGCAAAATCCAAGTTGGAAACAAAAAGAAAGATATGGCAAGATTGAACATGTAGATCTTAAAATCAGATATAACTAGCAGTTCTTCCCTCACCAGGTTATGCCTTGCCACTAGAAATCTCCGAACTCGCTGTAATCACTGCTGAATATCATGGCCTTATACTGTGCTTTCCCAGCAGCTTTGATTGCCCCTGCATCCTCCTGCACAAAAATACCACCCAAACCCTGTATAACCAGCCAGCTCTTTAAAATAAAAGCATTACATAATGAGAAAATAACGACTGATTAAGTGCTTAACCATATGATGGCAACATGGCCTAACATAGGCAATCAAATTTCATCCATGATGGGGAGCGGCAACTTCGGAGACTGAAAATATGTTTTTTTTTTTTTATGGTACAAAAAAATTTGTCACTTCGAGCGCTTGGTTAATTGCATTCTTGGGCTAGATGTCATATAATGAGAGCATCAATGAAAACTAGAATATTTAACCATATGGGAGTTATGGTCTAATATAAGCAACAGGAATTTATTCATAACTGGAGATGGCAGATTGAGAAGATGTGATTTTATTCCTTTTCTGGATGACTTAGTTTACCACTTACATGAGCTAGAAAAATAGTAATAAACTGGCATGGACTCCTGGACCTGGCGGAATACCAAGCTCTGCATATAAATATGGGCGTCTGATTTCTGATAAGATGTCCGTATGGAAAAAATAAGCATGGTTTGAAAACATTGCTTCCAGTTCCAGCCAAATAAATATAATATAAATTTAGATCAGAAGAAAAAGAAGATATATCATGTATTGGTTAAGACCTAAGAGTATGTTATATCATATACTGTTTGTAGTTTCAACAGTACTCTGAAAACATCTGAAAATGGTCAAAGATAATAAACAAAATAACAAAACATGGAACTCTCAAATTGTTGAAAAATGATGCAAGTTAGAAAGCTAAATGACACACCATCTTTAAGTCGAATTATTTGGTAAGAAAACCATGCACAAATATTATGCTGTTAAGACAAAATAACAACAGTTTCTTCCTTAAATACAACAATATAAATCATAAGTATGTCAATTCAACTTCATATATTTACAGGATCTTGCTAAGTTAGAACAAATCTTACTAACTAAGATACATAATGTTTAAAAAAAGGATTGTGCAACTTAAGCTTAGATTTTCAAAAGGATCATGCCTTCAAATTACTCGAAGCTCATAAAATTCACGATTTGTTTGTAAGCATGTTTACTAGAGGCAACCACAGCCCCAACAAAAATATAAATAAAACAAAACATAATGAAGGCATTACATGAAAATGAGGCTTTTATTCTCATATAACTTGGTGACAATCCAAGCTACTTAATTTCGGCCATAACAACCAAAACTATACTGAGTTTGTTTCAGTTCAAATATGCTAAAACTATAACTACACTACAAAAACAAAGCATTGGCATATCATCTTGACTGAAAACAATTTGTTTACACTGAAAAGTTTCGATGTTGACTGGATCTTACATTCTTGCTTTTAAGTGTAGGCAGCCTTTGGTGTATGATACAAGATTGACCATGAACCATAATAAGACTTTGAATGGCTCAACTTCAATAAAAATAGTTTGTACCAGAGGTGCTGCAAAATCACTGACCAAGGCCTTATCATAGAAGAGATCCATATTTTTAAAAAAATGAACCAAAGAAAAAGAAACTATATGATCAAGAGGCTAATTTAAAGTATTTTTTCCCTTTCTCTGGGCTTTATGGATGTTTAAATTTTCTCTTGACAGATGGACCACCTCAGAACTAGATGATCTGCATGGATACCTAGATGCTAGGGATGTCAACAAAGATGGATACCTGAGTATTTTACTTGTCCCCAAACTGAATGGGGTGGTTTTAACCAAAATTAAAATGGGGATGGTTTCGGTGATGGGTTTCAAAATTAAAAATTGTTTGGTTTTGATTTTGGTTACAGTTTTGGTGATTCTCCGACCTAAAATCAAACCCAGAACTAAACTTGGAACCAAACATACTATATTTAATATCCTTAATACCCTTCATATTTAGTGAATTATATTATGAAAATTATAAATGATATCTTTAATTTGGTTATTTGTATTTTTGAAATTTTGAAATGAATAAAATGGTTAAACAACTTTCAGTTTTTCAGTTTGGGTTTATGGGGGCGGTAGTGGATTTTGGTTTCAGTTTCGGATTTTCAGTAACCAAACCGAATCCGTCTGATTGACATCCGTACTAGGTGCTATCTAGGCCATCAAGGGTCTCAATTACCTCAGGATACCTGACAAACCTAAGCTCAAACTATTTGCATCTCTATCTAAATTCGGTACAAATCCCCAACAAATCAATATTAAAATCACTTAATGTATATGAAATAGGCTCCAGAATCCATACATGCATTTGGACACAAAAGCCTGCATAAGTTATCCATCAGACTAGAAATCTAAAAGGATGCCCAAGGGAACACCTTCCGCAAGCCTTCTATACCATTTAGCAGCCTTCCTTTCAAGAAAAGCATGCGATTACATGTTGTGGATATTAATACATTTAGCTACCTGCTTACAAGTTGATTATACACTTCATATCATAGCAACACCCCACTTTGTTTTTTTCCTATCTTAAGCTGTCAAGAGACTGTATTTTGTTTACAAAATAAACTATTTTAATCAAACCCTTTTGCATTAAACTACAAATACCTTGCAAGTTGCTTCCATATCTAGATGATCCTCTCTTAGCCTATTGCTCATCAATATTGAGTTGCTAGCAGACTGAGGAGCCTCTTAGTACCATCTTCAGCCACCAGCAAGCAAAATGTCATCCTAAATTGTCCACTGTCACTGATACCCTTTTGACATCTCTAACCTCACTACATCATTCTCAATTTGTTTGCTCATTCTTTTTCCACCCTTCCTGACCCTTTGTTTCACGAGCTTTCGCACCCCACCACTATCATGTTGTAGTGTTGCTACCATTCCAGTAGCTAACAATTGCCACCACCAACCACTATGCCCCTCTTTCTGATGCAACTCTCTTAGCTAGAGGATCTAATACATGGTGGTTTCATTCTTGGGCCCTAGGATTCCAAATTGAACCAGAGCTTTTATTGCAATCCCCTAAAAATACTGGTTAATCTTAATTAATTTGAGCCAAGTCTAGTTTAAAATGATTATGCTCGTCTCTGAAGGTATCTAGAAATGATGCCAAATTGAGGTGTAGAGAAGACAAATTCCCAAAGTAAATGGAACTGAGGTAGGTATAAAGCTAGCTGATTTGCCACTTAGTGATTAAAAAAAATGATTGGATATAGAGAGCAAACATAAGAGAAAATGACTGCTTGCATGTGAAAAAAAAATGCAAATGGATAAGAAAAATCCAAGAACATGGGAGATGGCTACAGGATTATGTATGCAAGAAGAAATAAGTCAAAAATAGAGTTTCAGTAATAGCGGAGAGGTATATAAAAAAGAAAAATTTAGAAATTAAAACGAAAAGGTTAAGAATCACTGGTAGCTATTTGGCATTATTCAAAGTGACATGTATATAGTTGCACTCATACATAACTAGGGACTATTTGGGAGAAAGCATTCTTCAGAAGATATTGCATTGCAGAAATTGGTTTGAAGAATGAAATACGCGGATTAAAAGAACCTTGAACAAGCCTTTCTAAGCAACAATTGCAAACTAAGAGTGCATGAAAAATAAGAATATAAGAGTAAATGGTAAAGAAAAAATGGTTCAGAGCCCGAGATCCACTGTTAAAAAGGGAGCATCAAATAACTATTGTAAAAAAAATCTCAATTAAAGAGTACACAGAATTCACAAGCCCTTGCATGACGGGGCAATAAAAAGCATAAAGTAATATTACCAGGCCACCCCAACCCCCCCAAAAAATTCTGAGTCATAGTAAGATGACATTGCAAGTAAACTTGCTGTCAATGAACATAATGTTGAAATTCAACACTAGGTAATATGATAAATGTTCAGTTCAAGCTATGAATAAAATGAAAAACAATGAGATTTAGTTAAAATGATGGCTGGAGATACCAGAATACTACTAGCAGTCCTCTGTTATTATCTTTGAAACAAACAATTGAGAACAAGGGCTTATCCAAGTTGTACACCCTTAGCAACCAAAGGTTCTGGCTTCAATTCTTGGATGGTGCATCCCTAGAAATTTGGACCTGAATAATTGTAGTGTGGTGGATCTCCCACCCTTTCTCTCAAGAAAATCTTTGAAAACAGCAATTCAAATGAAATATCTAATATGTAGGCAAATTAGCAAAGAATAAGCACTGAATCCAACAACAAAAAGTTCATTAATCAAGTGAGCAACAACCACCAAGAAACCTGTCACAAAGTATCAAATGGGCATCAGATCAACATAAACCAATATGGTAAACCACTGAAATTTCCAATTACAAATCAGAATTCAAACTAAAGAACAATAACAGTAGATCAGATGAGATAAATAATGTGCAGCAATGGTAAACCTTTGAAAGTGGCTTGTCAAGCTTCTCTTCTTGGCCTTGACAAGTTGACCCACCTCCTAGCAGTCTTCATGATCTTCACAGAAGCAGTTTAGGACTTAACGACAACACATGGCTCACTCTCTTTCTCCGTCGAACATAAAATGATGCAATACATTGAGCGATTCAGATCTTGACACATACTACTTGTCTGAATAGGCAACTACGGTCAAAACTCATGAGATATTTTGAACTAAATCCTTTGTTTTATCTGATCCCGAGTTTTCATGAATGCTAACTCAGTTTAATTGCAAACCTAGAATCATATGCATATGATAATAGAACAAGAAAGTTCAAATTTACAGGATGTGATAAGAAGGATCGATATATCATTCTTTCTCATTCAATGGCCAACTTGTGGATGGAATTATACAGGATTCCACAAGATTGGTAATAGGACTAGTTATTTATATTACCCCCACAAGGCCACAACATCCCCAAAACTGACACAACTAGGTTTCAAGCTTCAGTCAGCAGCATATGCACCGAGAGTAGCAGCTCCAAAGATGGTTGGGATTTGATTATTCCCAGTTTTTGGTGCTTTTGTATCTTTGGACAAAATTGAGATTATAAAAGATAATGCTTAACCTTTTCTCTCCATCGTTCTCCACTCTCCTCTCCACTTTTGACCCCCAGGCCTCCCCTTCCCTGGCCCTCCTCAATGAAGCTCGGCACCCATGGCCAAATATGCTTTGTTGGGGCCCCACTTTCCTAGCTCTACCTTTGTGCCCCTCTTGCTTAACCCAAGTTTCTGTAGGCAATGAGCTCTATGACGTGGGGTAGGTAGCCCTCTCCCAAAGAACCCTAAGGCCCCAAATCCTGGTGGAGGTGAGATTCAATCCCAAGTTACTTTGTCCAACTCCTAAGGACTTAATCAGCCTGATAAGCTGCCACCTTCCCTTTCCTCTTGATTTTTGTTTCGATAAAATACTAAAAACCATTTTTAAAATATGGTCTTTTGCTTACATAAAATTATTTTTAAATTTTTAACAGTGCCCATGAATCTCAAATCAGTGGGAGTTTTTTATGATACACGTCCACTTGTCTATATGTGTCAAGATACACACATACATACACATATAAAATGCCAGGTTCATGCTTAGTGTAAAATCATAAATGCCAATGTTTTGGTACACTATCTTCATCCACATTGAGCACAATGCCAAAACTATGGTGCATTACATGTTAATCCATGCTAGCACAAACCAAAGACCCATGACATATAGATTATGCTACAAATAGTAAGCAAAGAGAATGTGCCTGGGCAATTGCTTGACATGATTTCCTTGATCAAGAATTAGATGCTGAATGGTTATTGGCTAAGAGACTGTTTTGCTAACTGATAACATCAAAGAGATAGAAAACAATATACAAAGGATCTGCATTGCATGCTCAACAACTTTACTAGTAGCAGGTGTTAGTCATCTTCTTTAACAAAGTCCAACTACCCTATATTTAAGATCCTTACCTCTTATGTGGAGATTTGACTTTCTTCAAGTCATATTGTTTGAACTTACAGTCAAGTTGTTTCAAAATGCACCAGGTCACTAACCATACTAAATAAATCCCCTTCGCTTCCTTTTTCTTATTTCATTCTTGCTTTTGTTATCTTTCCTCGACCTTACTTTTGTTGCAAATTAAAAAGACTTCTCTTTGTTGAGGTATCAAGCCTTTTCGCCTAATCCTTTTACTGATTGACTGATTGTATTTGATCAATTAACCATTGAACTGCTATATTGGTTGATTGTAGTTGATCTTGCATGCCATGTACACAAATTCTTCAAGGAAACATGTTGATACATTTTTTGTTATCTTTTCGTTGCGTTTGTATGTGAATATAACAATCAAAGCAAGAAGATAACAAAATTGTTATCAACAAGTTTCCTAGAACAATGTGTCAAAACATGCCGTATCATTGTATCAACATGTTGTGATTCCTATGTGGCAAGCAAAAATTGGAAGTTGCATATTAATATAGATGCACTAGATAGTCAAAATTTATATTCCCAAAAATGAAATATATAGAAGTGTCGTAAGATTGACAAAAAGTGTTTTTGTATTATCCTATTGATGGTTTAAAAATATAATTTCAAGCCAGGTTATTTATCCACAAAAAAAGCCAGTTTATTTAGATGGCGTACAATCAATCAGCATAGTACCACTTCTAAGGTAATAAAGAAAGTTTATTGAACATGACCTAGGCTTTTTCATGTAGAACCAATAGAATAAGAAATTATTTGGAGGTTCAACTGTATAATAAAATTTACACTATAGTAACAGTGCTTTCCAGTAATCAAAGCAAAGATAAACATCTGATGATCTAAACACTTGCTAAAGCATCATAAAGAAAAAAGATATTAAGAGAGATGGCCTTGAATAGATGTTATGTTTTACTACTTGGCATAACTATGCCGTACTACTTAACATAAACAAATGTAATATTGACAACAGTAAGGGTAGCAGATAAATATTATAAAAACATAGCAAAAAAAGGGGGCAATGGTGTCCAATTACAATACAAATTTTGATGAGAATAACCATCACACACTTCAAAATGGTAGAGGATGTCAAAGCCCCCAAAGGAAAATTACATTTATATACAAATCCTTAGAACAGTTTCAATTGTAATCAATAATGAGGATGCAAAATCAATGGCAACCCTTAAGAATCAGATAATCATTCCATAAAAAATAACTACCATACCAAAGTCAATTCATAGAACACCTGTTAACTTACTGACCAGCATAAGAAAAGATGGCATAGAAAACCAATAATGACCATAACAATTTGAACATGAGGAAGCCTCTCTATGTTCAAAAGCCAAGCAAATTATTTGCAAAAACCAAAAGGTCCTCGAGTTAACCATCACAGGATGCAAAATTCAATCGGATGTTTAATCAGAAAAGTTATTATGATAAAAATTACTAGAAGTCAGGAAAAAAGAAGAGGAAACAAAGAAGAAGATAGAGAAAAAGAAACCTTCACAGAAATCAACACAGGATCCATCATTCTTGAAAAACAGAGAAATCTTTGGAAAAACCATCATAGGATCTAGAATTGCATCCAAGGTTTCCTTCAAAAAATTATTACACAGAAAATCTTAGAAAATCAAATGGACTGAGCACAGCATAATCATCACTGACCTTGATTCACCAAATTGACTGAGGCACCAACTGGAATCTATCTAAGACGTACAGAATTGACAAAATCAAACACCGTGGAAATAATAATCATGGGATTCAAAATTCCATCCAAGCTTTCCACACTCATTACACATTATCGGAAAATCAAATTTTCCAAGTTTCACGAACTTTAAATCAAGAAATTGACCTAGGTGCCAATGGGAACGACCATTGGAAGCCACTAATCTCAGAACAATACCAGCCAAATGTGTCTCAAAAAAACAACCCATTGAGCAAGAAACATGCATATCTAGTGATAGCTTCAAGAAAACCACCACAAAGCTTGAATGCAACAAAGCTGACTATCAACCATCCTTAAAGGACAATCCATAGACACCAAAATACATTCACAGCCTCAAAACAACAACAGCGCCTTCATTTCAGCAAATTAGCCAATCTTTGGCTGGAATGACCATTAGAAGCCGCTCAACATTGTGATATAGCCCAACCATTCATCAGAAACAAGTCAATGAACATATGATATATACATGGAACAGCTAGCCTCAGAAAACCATTGTCAAACTCCATCCAACAAACCAGGCCAACACAACATGAAAAGAGAAAAAGAAGCACCTTCCACATTCTCAACTCCAAGGAAACACTATGGAGAAAAATAAAATAACAATCGGTTCTCCCACATTCTCAACCAAAACACCACGGCAAAAACAGCTCACTTCCAATGCTGGAAAGAGACCCAGCCATTAAAACAACACCCAAATGTTAGAAAGCCAGGCTCCAGAGGACCAGCAAGTAGCTGGTAATGACAACACTACCATGTTGCATTACATCAAATGCCCATTCACCAGATCGAATGTAGAGAGAATTTTGCACTAAAGCCAGAATCTTCTGACATCCCTATTTCTCTTGTACTAATTATTTCAATTATTTTCAGCAAAGTTGTAAATGCACTAAAATTTCTCCTTCTAAATCTAAAATCTACACATCTATCTAGATGTTCTAATTCCCAAAGAAAAATCACTTGATTCATCTAAACACACAATAAATTCAGATATCAAAGCAGAAATCATTACAATTACTAATAAGTGGAACGGGCATGTAAACACTAACTTGATTGTCCAAAGACTCTGTTGTAAGCTCTGTGTTGTTTAGGGAGTTATTGGCATTAATATGCCATTCCGTGTCAAGCATGTGGCTCACTTGACATTTTCTTAGTCTATGACCTCAAAAGATCGAGCAAAGAATATTACATGCTCATTACAAAAAAAAAGGAAGCATTAGTGAGAAATTAAAATTTTTTTTCTTCCAAATTTCAAATATATAAAGAGAGACCAACATCAGATTCAATGTCAATACATTTTTTTGTTTTATTTCAAGAAGAATATGCGGCCATTGATGGCCTTTTGGCATGTCCAAGCATGAGTAGAGCTAGACTGCATTAGAATTTACATTAGGATTCACTTTTTCTTAAGATATCATTGCTTATTATTGTTCACTTCCCTAGAAGTTTTTAAAACTAAACCTGGCACTTGATAATTGGTACAGGTATGAGACAGACACAAATTTGCAAGAGAAAAAAAAGTTCAGGATATAAGAATTCAATGCTTAAATATGCACCCAGACCCAACACTCTTACTAGAGTACTACTAGAAGATTAACCAAGTTCAATGGCATTTCTTTGTTTTGTTACAAGAATGTGTAACCAATCTCAGCCTTTGGATTGTCCAAGCATGATTACTTCTAGCTTACATCACATCAGAATTTACAGTAGAATTCACTTTTTTTATTATGATATTGTTACTTATTACTGTTGAATATTGTGGATGCATTTACAGGAATTAAAAGAAAAATGATAACAATACTAAGAGTACTCAGACATGGCATTTCCACATTAGTATAGGCATCAACATATGCATACAAATATAGCACTGGTAGTGTCCATGTAAAGCATCCAAGTAGATAAAGGCATCAACCCACTCTATTGACAATAGTGAAAATGATTTCTAAAGATGCCTATCTAATGAAGTCCTAATAACTAAGATTACCTTTGATTACCTTCAAAAAAAAACTTTACCTTAGATATTTCATAATAAAAAATGTTGATTTTCCCTTTTCAAAAATATGCTTGCCCATGTGCATGTCCATGACCTGGTTGTTCTCCAAATCTTTTAGATATTAAAATTCGATAAACAAACAACAAAAAGCATGTAACCAAGACTTCATATTATCATGGAAACACCATCACCACTGGAGAATTAACAAAAATAATTAACTGTTTTACAAGAATCTAACAAAATAAAGAGTGCAGTTTTTTGCAAGCCTATCGATGAACATGGTAAGCCTTATGGGATAATTTAAAATCATTAATAGTTGAGAAACACCTTTTTAATGTGTCTCGCAACAAACAAAACAGCCCTCGAGGAGTACTTTGACACAAGAAACTTTGCAATGAAGGTAGAACTATATCCATTCATCATTACTTGTCTATTAGAGTAATTCCCATCTTTCCAGACCTAAGAGTTGATAATTCCAACTCATTGATCTAAAAATTTCTAAAGATTAATTTTACGGATAGTTAAAATCTTCAATGAATAAACACCTGAATTACATAAAACTTACTTGTCGTATACATTATTTCTTTCATGTTGTGTATCTTGGCAAAATTAGGAATTATCATGTGTTATTACAAACAAATAGGCATATTTATCAAGAAATAGAAAGTACCATGCATTTCAAAGCCTACAAGATTTCATTCCTTTTCTTGTTTCTCACCTCATCCACCATCACATTTTAGATGAAGATGTCGCACCTCAATCTAGACAAACAATCTCCATATTGTTCATTTATAGCCATTATCAAAATTCAAGATTGCTCACTGTGTGAGACAAGAATCATCTTTGCTCTTAACAAAAACATAATCTTGCTTTCCTTTCTTTATAAACTATGAAAGATTAATTTCAGAGACAAATAGTCTCCTTATGTAAATCCAAACAGTTTCTCCTTTTTTTTGTTTTTTTTACGCAATACTTCTACAATGCTTCTTGCATGAAATAAATCCATATTTAATTTTATACAACCTGACATTTCAAGTTTTCAGAGTAAAATTCCTGACTCTAAGGATTATATTACAGTTTTTAAGATATCAGTCTTTATTAAGCATACTTGTACTCATGAAATTTCTAATCGATCTGGATGATATGCATAGTTGTTATACTCCACTCTTTTTGCAAAGCTTTCTAGATTCTAAGCAATCAATGTTCATAAGACAAATAAGTTTGTAATTTAGTTTAATTAGGTTGAACCTAGACTAATCAAGCATCAAACTCTAACAAGAGAAGGATTAATCAAGGTACGATGAACATTGAAAGGGATGAGGTCATTCATGATGGGGTGATTCCTTCTTAAGATGAAAGCCCTGTCCCAGAAGAGTCCAATGAAGATGAAAATTGAGGAAACTTAATATAAAAATAGGGGCATGCTCTTATAATGACCTGAAGATGCTCAATCTTCTCTATGATTCCCTCTCTATGCTCTTCCCATTTATTCTCTAGTCTTGAAGAAGGAAAATTATATGAGCTCTTGTAGTCTCCCAATTAACAAGAAATACCAGCAGTGATGAGGAGATTTAGAAACTTGTAAGTGAGCAAAATTCCAAAAATTATTCCAACTTGATCCTTAGTGGTTTATAAGATAGTATCAAGTCACTTCTGATAATTGACAAACAGAGCACATAACCAACCAATATGGATAGTTAATTATTAATTAATTTCACAATAAGGTTTTGTCTTTAGGAGGGACCAAGTCTTCCAATATTATCTCCTACAACTAAAATCACCTTATTACAGATCTTCACAATCAGTTTCATAAATTTTATTTCATAAAGTCAGAGTATTTTGAGTTATGTCTTCTTCTATAATTATCATAAATTTGAAACAAATTGTCTAATTTTATCAACTGCAAAAATCTTCCTCTCCTTAATGTTTTGATACTATAGCATCCAAAATAAAGATTCTTACTAATAATGCATGATTTATGACTTCCAAAGGACAAGCATTTCTCTGGTTTTGTTCTCAACAAGTAATATGTACTTGAATATTTTATTTTTGAGAAGTAACAACTAACAACAATATCTCTATTTAAGCAGTAGTTCATTCAAAAAATAATGCAATTGCCAGTGTAGATTGGCTTAGGCACTTACCTGATCACAAAGATCTAGTATTCCACTTGAAAGACTCCTTGGTTGATGATAGAGATATATCTACCCACCCTATATACTCCTCTCTTTACCCAAAGCCTAGATACCAGCAACGACAGTAAATAAAAATTGAGGAGGGGGAGGGGAGCAGACATCGAGATGAGCCGCCAGGGATACAAGACACTCTTAACCGTCAACATCATGCCTGTAGTGGTAAGAATATTACATCATCGTGTTCCTAATGATTGATAGCTAGTTGAGAGTCTAAAAGTGGTGTAGCTCATGAATATCATCCTCTTCATGGACACTCATCCTAAGTCTGTTGTCAGCTAAATGTGATCACTTACTTTAAGGATCCATGCCACATGCCACCTTCATTCATATCAAACATTGAGGATGATAATCCTATGAGATCAAATAGAATGGTAATATTGACAACATTGGTGGTGCAAGGATATGGTAGCCTAGAGTAGTTGGCAAAGGACAAATCAACAAGTGATGATAAAGAACTAAGCAAAGTGAGACCAGTTTCACCTTATCAAGCTATTACAAAACTAAAATGGCAATATGAAAGAACTATCATCAATCATGAGGGAGGTTGGAGCTAAGATTTAAACATCATATTAATACAAGTAGGTTCTCTTTGTTGAGGTTATATTACATCCTCACTAATCAACTGCAAGATTATAATGAAAAATAAAGAAGTTAGAATCAAGAATAGCAGGTTGGAGGAAGGATTTATAGACAAAATTAACAGTCTTTATATTGCAAATATGGAAAATATCAAAGATGCCCAATTTAGCTTGTCCAATGCAAGATGGGTAAGAAACTCAACCAAGATCAATGTATTCCCCCATAAGTTATGGTTATCAAACCACTCCTTATTTTCTATTTCCCTGGAGATGAGAGAACCAAGACCAATTAGATAAGAAAGTTAGGGTAATAGAAAAGCAAAGTCGAAAAAAAAGAAAAAAAAAGGGGCTATCCCCTAATTTCAAGGTTAAAGGAATTCACCTGCTCAAATGAAGCAAAGCTCCAACCACCAACCTCAAAAGGCTCAAGGATGGGGCACAATCAAGGACAAGCAAGAGGATAAATGGATTGTGGAAAAAAAGAGCAGTTCATTTGAAAACCCTCACTTAGCCAAATCACTAAATGCAATCACAAGTAGCAGGGTTGCCTTCAAGCTAAATCTAATTAGCATTCAAATTAATAGTTTGAGCCCTAAATCATTAGAAAGAAACCAAATTTTAGCTTATTGGGCACAAATCTACCATAACAACCTAAAAATCCTCAACTTTGGCTAAAATAAGGGCAAATTTCTTCGAATAGATACCATGCTCTTAACATTATGAATGAGATTCTTGGGATCCTCAATGTCTAAGACCTCAGAAAAATAGCATGGGTAAGCATCACCGCCAATTAAAATTCTAGAGATATTGATAATTGAGAACATGAATGCATGGTAGAGGTATCCAACCTTTGTCAGCACAAAGATGATTAGTAACATCATATATCCCACCGACTCATCTCAACATCTGCTCTCTCCTTTCTCAATTTTCATTCCCTTTCCTGCTGCTAGGGTCTAGGGTTTACATAGGGAGAGGAGGCGATGGAGTGGCTAGATCTACCTCTTTTGCTCTCAGATCTAGGGTTTGAGGAGCACAGGAAGGCGATGGTGTAGACAAGTATATGTATGTCGTCTAGCGACGGTCATCTCAAAAGATCTCAAAATTCTTTTTAGTAATATAAAAATTAACATATAGAGAATATTTAACCAAAATTGTTAAAAAGGTGCATCTTAGGTTGGTCACACAAGAAAAACTTTGTTACCATTTAAAGACTAGCTAAAATATGTACCAATGTTTGAGATTTGTGTATGATCCTTGATGAAAATAATTTGGAATTGGAGTTATCACACTTTTGAATTAGTCCATTCTTAGTACCAACTATACATCAATTTTTAAGCATGTATTGTGAGATACGGGCTGAAGTCGGCAGACCCAGCCGACTTCAGCCCCGTTTTCCTTTTTTTGGAAGGAGCCAGAGCAGGGGATCGCAGACGCGATCCCCTCCGGCTTCTTCGGGCGCAGCGAGGGCGGGGCGCCGCGGGCGTTACGCGGCAGCCCCGCGGTCATTCCGCGGCCACCCCACGGCCGCACGAGCGGCCGTTGATTTTGCCCCACCACCGCGATTTTCGCGGCGGAGAGCTGTTGAAATGGGGTGATAAAAACCCCCCAAATCCTCCTCCCTAGGGCAAACCGAGCCCTCTTCCTCCTTCTCTTTCCTCCTTCCCTCCTCCTCCTCTCCGATCGGTGTGTCTTCCCGACCGAGCGCCGCCCGGATCCCCTCCGCGAGCTTCCCCTACTCCGAGATCCAACCCCTCGGCTTCAAACATCGCCGCCGTCGCTTGACGCCGGACCGGGCCTCCCTCGGCCGGGATTTGCCACCTCCGTCGACCGCCGGTAAGCCCTCCTCCGTCGAGATCCTCCTCTCCTCTGTTTCAGCCCAAGCAGCCGAGATCATCATCTCGGTTGCTTCTCCTCCCCGTCGGTCCCTGCAACGCCGCCGGCCGCCATGGCGGCTGGCTGGCAGTCGATCGAGGGGTGGCCCCCGGCCACCCAAGCCGGCCACCCCCGCCGGCCACCTCCCTCTCTCCTCCGTCTCTTCTTCTCCCCCTGTTCGTGGGGGGGAGTTTGGGGAAGGAGGAGGCCCATCACGGGCCAAACTGGGCCGTTGGGCCCAGTCCATTGCAGGCCCAACTTGGGCCCAGTCCAGTCCGGTTGGGCCCAGTTGGGCAATACCCCCATGGGCACAACTTGGATCCAGATCAAACCCGAGAATCCGAACCCGAACCCGAAACCCAAACCCATTTGACCAATAAACAGATTTTTTGCAGTTAAGCCCTTGGCAGTATGCTATTTCAGAAATAGGGACTCCTGTAATTTGTATTTGATCCCTATAGGAAAGATTTATTACATAAAGGCCCCCAACTATATTTATTTAGTCCCCTCACTCAAGTTTTATTATAGAATAGTACCCTGTAATTAAGTATTAGTCCCTGCAATAAATCTTATTGTATAAATGAATAAATTAGAAGCCAACCTTGGGGGCCCTATTTAGCCGAGTCTATGCGGGCCCATTGGGCCGTGCCCATTATGGGCCCTATCAGGTCGTGCCCATTATGGGCCAACTTTGGGCTTTGTTGGGCCATGTCCAATAGTATTATTTTTGAATTTTGCTTAGTCTGAAATTAACAAGAAATTAATTAAACTTTAACAGGTGAACCTGATCCGTCTACCTGAAGTAGGAATCAAGCGAGAAGAGGTAAGTAACTTAATGCTTCAAAGTGCATTTCTCCAAATTATTTGGTAAAGTAATTTATTACTGGATTAAATTTTGAAATATGTTTTGTGTTTAGTAAAATGGGTCTGGCATATTTAATTTTATTTGAAAATTTTATTATATGCTCTGAATTCCGTGAAACATGCTTGTACAGTTTATGAAATCTATTTTTATATTTATGCATTCTCAGCATGGCTATGATCTGTTCTGTTCTGTTCTGGCCCCGCCAATGGGGATTATACGTTGGACCTGTCGACTTGTATTCTGTGAGGAACCGGTTTCGACACCGCGCCACCGGTGATTAGAATAGTGGTTTCTGGACACCGTTTCCACCGGTGACTAACAATAGTGGTTTCTGGCACTCTGTGCGACCCATGCCACTGGGTTACGTGGCCGTAGCCTATCATGTTGAGATTATGATATCAGAGTTTTATAAAAACAAAAATGATATTATTTGTGATTTGTTTCAAACATTGTCCTGTATTTTGATCTGATATGCTCTGACCCCACTCTGGGGTATTTTGTTGCTTACTGGGCTAGTGTAGCTCATTATTCTGTTTTCTCCATTTTTCAGATCCAGAGGCTTGATCGCACAGGATTGGGGAGTGCGTTAGAGTTTCCGATGATTCTTCAGTTATTGGCATTTTAGTTAGTTTAGTTTGGACATTTGAATTATGTTGGCATATATTATTTTGGAATTTTGTAAGTCCGCTTTTGAACAATTTAAATAATTATGTCAATTTTTGAATAGCTGTATCTGCTTTGATTTGATCTGCTGCCTTGCACGCCTGCGCGGCCCGCCGTGTGGGCGTGCGGCGTCTGCCGCGCCTCGGGCTCGGGGCGTGACAGATTTGGTGGTATCAGAGCTCAGGTTTCAGATTCCTAGGGATTGTGTTTGAAATAGTCGGATGGAGCTTAAGTTTTAGGATCTTTAGAATTCGTCGGAAAGTTTGAGAGATGGGCAGACATTAGGCCATTAGACGAAGGTATTTATTTGCTTTTGTTATTGATAAATTTATGTTATTTTACCAGAATTTTGAAATGCAACCTAATTATGGCTGTAACCAAAGTGTGAATAAGTTATTCTGAGAGTTTTCTTGGTAGAGCAATTTGTATTTCAATGATTAATTAGATTTTGACTAAATTAAGTGAAGGAACATTAATCATGAGATATTATCGTGCAATATAATTATTTTGAAAGTTTAACTTGATATCAGGCACTGTGGATATTGCTTCTAGTTCAAGTTAATTATTTTGGTGGCAAGTTGATGTTCATTTATAAAAAGTTGTTTAAAGTTTGGACTAGAAAATATTTTATAATATTCATTGAAATATTCTTCGAGGATTGAAATTTGTATGTAGATCATGTATGAAACTCTTGTGTAGATAGAAAATATACTTGGGGATGAGACTTAAGAGTTCTTATTTGGCTCTATTTGAGACTTGAAACAATTAAGATTGATATTTTGATGGAAAGTCAATTAGTAAATCTTGAGAATATTGGTGGATTAAAATGTTTTTGGGTTGGTCGAAAATAGGACTTGTTTGATTTGGAAAAGTTCTTGATGCTTTTCCTTGCTAAAAATAATATTAAAAAAAAAAGATTGTTGGAAAGTAGAATACTTTTGATTTTGATCGATATGGATATCATTGTGTTATTAGTAGATTCTCTAAGTCTAGTAGATTTACAAGATCCCGAAATGTTTGCAGTACTGCAAATAAAAATATTTTACTTATTTGAGGAGTTGATCTCAATGTAAAATCATAGAGCTTATATCTTGGTGGAATTTCTTGTAAATCTTTGAACCATATTATTAGATTCTTGTGAGTTAAAATTTATAAATCAAGACCATAAGTTGATTGTGGATTTTGTATCACCATATGAGAAATGCAAGTGGGATTTCATGAGAGGCCCAAATAAGTTTAGCCTAAAAGAAAAGATTCGGGATGATTGAGTAAGCTCCTGAGTAAGTTAATCTAGAATCTTTTAATTATCGAAGCTTAGAATAAATATCAACTTGTATAATGGAATTGTCAAGGAAAACTAAAATTGGCTTAGTTCAAATTTGGATCTAGAATATGATTAGTTGATTATATGATGGTACAAATACGACAACTATCTCAAGGGTTAATCATGACCTAGTGTACTTGAAAAGCAAGGATAAAATTTTGCTTGGATATTATAAAAAAAAAAAATGTTGATGATCTGGGATCATTAAGAAATTTTGGAGAATATTGATCAGAGTTGCGCAGCGAAAGTATGATGGACTGAGTCAATTTAAACTGGTCAAAAGTATTGACTGTGTTTTGGTAACATGTTATTATGAAAGACTATATTGTTCAATAATGAAAGATTTTGTTAATAAGGGAAGGTGTATACTATTGATTCTCAGGTCAATCATGATATGATTATGTTATCTGTTGGGTAGAATTTGCTATTTTTGGGTATGCTAAGAAAATAATAATAATAATAATAATTTGAGCGTATCATGACTCGGGTTAGTTGATTGTTGACTAAATATGGTCTAATTTGTTAAGTATCTGAATAAACCATGCATTATTTGCTCCCATCTTATAATTTATAAGTTTAAGTTAAAAGCTTTATGGCATATTGGATCATGGTATCAATACTTTGCCTTCCTAGACCTGCCTTTGTGATTTGATGCAAATCATTTTTGAGATAGACCGTTGCTATCTAATGATCGTCAGTACATGTTCATTTTGTGAATTACATTTCTAGCCATTTAATGATTTGACCAAGGTTGGTCATTATCCTTTGAGGGATCAGCACACTACCATGATAAGTGTATGAGATCTATTTCATTTCAAGTTCTATCCCAAACACAACTAATTTTAATCAATCCTGTTGTGAATCGATCCTGATCCAATCTCGAGTGAACATGCATCAAGATGATAATTTCAATATGAGATTTTAGTCAATCACTTATCTAGTGTTAATCTTGCGAGTCTTATGAATTTTTGATAGTTGATCCAAAGCTATTTATCACACTGATTTTGATCGAGGAGAATGAGATCTTGAATTTATATTACTCAATGGGCTGAGCATCTGAAAGGCCTAGATCTCTTAAATTTCGAGGACGAAATTTTTTTAAGGGGGAGAGAATGTGAGATACGGGCTGAAGTCGGCAGCCCCAGCCGACTTCAGCCCCGTTTTCCTTTTTTTGGAAGGAGCCAGAGCAGGGGATCGCAGACGCGATCCCCTCCGGCTTCTTCGGGCGCAGCGAGGGCGGGGCGCCGCGGGCGTTACGCGGCAGCCCCGCGGTCATTCCGCGGCCACCCCACGGCCGCACGAGCGGCCGTTGATTTTGCCCCACCGCCGCGATTTTCGCGGCGGAGAGCTGTTGAAATGGGGTGATAAAAACCCCCCAAATCCTCCTCCCTAGGGCAAACCGAGCCCTCTTCCTCCTTCTCTTTCCTCCTTCCCTCCTCCTCCTCTCCGATCGGTGTGTCTTCCCGACCGAGCGCCGCCCGGATCCCCTCCGCGAGCTTCCCCTACTCCGAGATCCAACCCCTCGGCTTCAAACATCGCCGCCGTCGCTTGACGCCGGACCGGGCCTCCCTCGGCCGGGATTTGCCACCTCCGTCGACCGCCGGTAAGCCCTCCTCCGTCGAGATCCTCCTCTCCTCTGTTTCAGCCCAAGCAGCCGAGATCATCATCTCGGTTGCTTCTCCTCCCCGTCGGTCCCTGCAACGCCGCCGGCCGCCATGGCGGCTGGCTGGCAGTCGATCGAGGGGTGGCCCCCGGCCACCCAAGCCGGCCACCCCCGCCGGCCACCTCCCTCTCTCCTCCGTCTCTTCTTCTCCCCCTGTTCGTGGGGGGGAGTTTGGGGAAGGAGGAGGCCCATCACGGGCCAAACTGGGCCGTTGGGCCCAGTCCATTGCAGGCCCAACTTGGGCCCAGTCCAGTCCGGTTGGGCCCAGTTGGGCAATACCCCCATGGGCACAACTTGGATCCAGATCAAACCCGAGAATCCGAACCCGAACCCGAAACCCAAACCCATTTGACCAATAAACAGATTTTTTGCAGTTAAGCCCTTGGCAGTATGCTATTTCAGAAATAGGGACTCCTGTAATTTGTATTTGATCCCTATAGGAAAGATTTATTACATAAAGGCCCCCAACTATATTTATTTAGTCCCCTCACTCAAGTTTTATTATAGAATAGTACCCTGTAATTAAGTATTAGTCCCTGCAATAAATCTTATTGTATAAATGAATAAATTAGAAGCCAACCTTGGGGGCCCTATTTAGCCGAGTCTATGCGGGCCCATTGGGCCGTGCCCATTATGGGCCCTATCAGGTCGTGCCCATTATGGGCCAACTTTGGGCTCTGTTGGGCCATGTCCAATAGTATTATTTTTGAATTTTGCTTAGTCTGAAATTAACAAAAAATTAATTAAACTTTAACAGGTGAACCTGATCCGTCTACCTGAAGTAGGAATCAAGCGAGAAGAGGTAAGTAACTTAATGCTTCAAAGTGCATTTCTCCAAATTATTTGGTAAAGTAATTTATTACTGGATTAAATTTTGAAATATGTTTTGTGTTTAGTAAAATGGGTCTGGCATATTTAATTTTATTTGAAAATTTTATTATATGCTCTGAATTCCGTGAAACATGCTTGTACAGTTTATGAAATCTATTTTTATATTTATGCATTCTCAGCATGGCTATGATCTGTTCTGTTCTGTTCTGGCCCCGCCAATGGGGATTATACGTTGGACCTGTCAACTTGTATTCTGTGAGGAACCGGTTTCGACACCGCGCCACCGGTGATTAGAATAGTGGTTTCTGGACACCGTTTCCACCGGTGACTAACAATAGTGGTTTCTGGCACTCTGTGCGACCCATGCCACTGGGTTACGTGGCCGTAGCCTATCATGTTGAGATTATGATATCAGAGTTTTATAAAAACAAAAATGATATTATTTGTGATTTGTTTCAAACATTGTCCTGTATTTTGATCTGATATGCTCTGACCCCACTCTGGGGTATTTTGTTGCTTACTGGGCTAGTGTAGCTCATTATTCTGTTTTCTCCATTTTTCAGATCCAGAGGCTTGATCGCACAGGATTGGGGAGTGCGTTAGAGTTTCCGATGATTCTTCAGTTATTGGCATTTTAGTTAGTTTAGTTTGGACATTTGAATTATGTTGGCATATATTATTTTGGAATTTTGTAAGTCCGCTTTTGAACAATTTAAATAATTATGTCAATTTTTGAATAGCTGTATCTGCTTTGATTTGATCTGCTGCCTTGCACGCCTGCGCGGCCCGCCGTGTGGGCGTGCGGCGTCTGCCGCGCCTCGGGCTCGGGGCGTGACATGTATACACACATGCACTCATTGTGTTAAAAAACTGGCATTTTTCTTTATAACCACTCTTCCTGTGTTTTTGCATGTGTGAAAACAATTTGATGTAACCTTTCAAGCATATCCTACAGATAAAACAGGAAATTGATTTTTTTTGGATTTTTAAACATTTCTTTAACTTTCACAAGATTTTCTTCAATATATATATCCTAAAAGTTCTCCAAGGGACCAATTTAAGTTTTAGAACTTGTGTTGAGAATGAACTATATCTTTCATGTCTACCACCAATGCTGAGAGTCATAACTTTAATTCTATATTCCTAATTTGATGTAAAAATACCTTTTCTACTAAATCATTCATTTCTTATATTGAATAATGGTTCTAAATTTTATTACACTAACATAACATTTATAAAAACTTGAAGTATGCAAAAAATCTTATTAGTTACCATAACATGTTGAATCAGTGGATATATTTAGTTCATGAATGCAGCAGATATATGTTTCTATATAAAAAATTTCTAAAAAAATATAGAAAAGATTTTTAAAATTGGTAGAGTATTAGAACCCCATCTACAAATAACATAATGTTTAAAGTGCATAGATACACAACATTACTAGCGTAAAAGTTCACATGCATCACATGCATGGCATGGTATTTGTGATAGTATTTCTAGTTTTATTACCTCTCTTTGTAACATGAGCATGAAATCATTTCATTGTTAGCACACATAGTATTCTAGTATATGGCATGTTCAATGTATGCCTTTTAAATTCCATGAATAGCAAAATATGGGATGGGAAGCTCCTTTTCTTGGAAGATACCATGGAACCTAAAAGCAAGGTGGAAATGAAAGGTGGGTGTAAAGTAGGTGTTGGTTGGTCCACCCTTGAGTTAAATAATGCATTGGACTAGTTACCTACACATTTGAGCTCTCTACTACCTAAAAAAAATCTCTTCTAGCTAGGATTATAGCATGACAGACATAATAAAAATCATTTCATCACCACCAATTGATCCTCTAGGAAGCACTACTCCTCAATCCTTCAACCAAAATAAGTTAAAAAATTAATTAATTGATTAATAAAGGCAGATGTCAAGACAATTTGTCCAAAGATGAACCTAAAAATATTGCAGAGTTGACCAATTGATATTCATTTCAATTTCAGAGAAATTCAGTTGTCAAAGACTCAAAATACACTACAATGCACAACTCATTTATAAAATGTTCAATACAAGTTCATTTTAGAGCACTAACTTTTATGCACCAGCAATAAAAGAAAATGAATACAGATTAGGCTCATTGAGTATCATGCAACAAGAAATACCAGATGCTTTGAGAACACTTAACTGTGCTTCTCATGAATCCACACTCTCAACCAGTAAGTTCCTCGATTTGACTCCATTCTTGATATCAATCTCCATAAATCTAGCAGTCAATAGCATGCAATAAAATTGTTGTAAGGCAAGAAAAATAGATTGCAGAGAAGCTGCCACAACTTCAAAAGTCACCGAAAGTAACTTCATAACCAAGGTACGTCGTACTGGCCCGAATCGAACGGTACGGAGCGTATCGTACTATACCATACCAGTTCAGTATTGTATTCAGTACGGATAGCATACCGACACTCGGTACGCAAAAAAAAAATCGTACCATACCGTACTGACACTGTGCAAGTGTGGTACCGGTATGGGATCTGGTATCGAGATAGCAAACCTTATTCATAACACCATGATTACCTAATTATTATGTTTATCTGACTATGAAAAAATATAGAAACGAACCAAGTCTCTCTTCTAAATGCATAAAATCATTAAAGGATGTTTTACATGAGCTTCTGACTAATCTTATTTCTTCTTTCAACCAAGTATCTTTTCTATTTTCTTTTAAACTAAAATATCTGATAAATATCAACATGGGACCCTGGCATCAATAAAAAGTTGCATGCAACCTAATAAATATAAAATAGGAAATCCATCTGATCCAACAAGTCCAATCCTTGAAGAAAGGACAAAATAATAAGCCCAAGTCATGAAGCCATGCAAGACATAAATTGCATCCATCAAACACATCACCAACCATTCTTAAATTAAAGAAAACATGGTCTTGCAAAACTAAGTGTGTCCATAATGTCTAGTAACAACAAACCACTTGCACTCATGCATATGAACACATGCCCATACATGAATGCACAAAGAAGAAGAAAAAGGAGCATGGAAACAACATATTATGCAACTTTGGAGCAGTAAGAGTCACCTGAAACTGAAATTTAACTATACACCAAAGCATCACATGCTAAACACCTATCCAAAATAATAATAGGCCCAAAGGAAGACACAAAGAACCTTGAGGCTAGGGAATGTAGTTGAGAGTCTGACTATGTTCTAATTTTAAACCTAAAAGTTCAAAATTAGAATTAGAAACGGCACACTAGATAAGAAAACATACATGTCCACTACTAGCAACAAATTTCCAAATAGAACTTAGGATGGCCATTCTTTCGAAGACTTGCTAATAAGGGACTTGTAAATATTGCAATCCTAGATTTCAGCTACCCATGAATCCGATTGACTAGGAATTGCACAAATTACATCAATATTAGAAACATGTATCAAGTAGAAAAAATGATGTCTTATCAATTTTTAGCTGATGGTATATCTGGCCCATAAAAAACTATGCATGCAATACCCACAAAAGCAACAAGAAAATTTACTTAAAAAGAAAATCTTTGTATCCTTTTCCTTATTAACTTCTAAAAGGTATTAAGTTGGCCTAAGACAAACAACAATGTATTATACCTTGAATGCCCATACACCAGATTTTATGTTGGGAACTCCTTCCTCAAAGAAGGCAAAACAACAATGAAAATAGAGCAAATCTCCGGCAGTCTTGCATATTTCCCACAAATTATTTCAAGTATTATTAGTGACTTTGTAAATGTGTTGGAATTTGTCTGTCTATATATGAAAATTAGGCATCTGTTCAGATGTTCTCATTATCTCTAGAAAATAATTACTATCGTATAAACAACCAATTAAGCATCAAAAGTAAAAAAGCATACACCTCCAAGGCAATTTAGGTTACTTGAAGCTACAGCAAAGATCTGATCCAATGTTTCAACAAGCTCAAGCTAGGTCTGTTGTCCATGTCTATCATAGGCTACAATATAGAATCCCTTATGCACATGCTCTTCATACAAATGGGGGGTAGTGATATTTAAGTGGGGAGGAATGTCCTGAAAGTTCGAAATACTCTAAAAGCTATTTGGCATATTGAACATACAATTTTGAAATATCATGGCTATCTCTTCTACATAGTTAGAGGGTCATGTCATATGTAGGTTTTTGATCCAGAAAAGAGTTTCCAAGTGTCACTATCGGACAAAATGAGCAAGCATGGTTGTGTACTCCATGAGAAGAATTCGATCATTTTAGATAATTGAAATTTATTAACAGCTATATGTGAGGTTAGGTATCGCACTTATATGCTGCCATTACGTATAGTATCCAATATACTTATATGCTTCCATTATGCATAGTATCCAATAACGATTGAAATGGCTATTTTGTTGTAGTTATTAGAGTACTTGACTTTGCACTGGATCAGTGGGTATGTTCTATATAATGGTCAAGAGACAAGACCATCTCTTAGAAATCACTATCAAAGTTGAAGATGCTGATCTCTTATGCGCAACATGCAAATAGTCCTTAACCTGAAGGCATGACCATACACTATGGCTTTGGTTCAACAAATTTGAAGCCAAACTCATATGTTGACAATGATTTTATCTTTGATAAGGAACATACTGGTTTATTATGCCTTATGCCGAGTGGGGTAAGGATTGTTCCAATAAGGAACCACCTATGACATAGTGATATGTCAAACACAGGAATCTTGATACCAGGTAGTGTTTTAACTGAATTAGTCTTCATATTATAATTATTATTTAGCTTGAATATAACAAAATGTTATTCAAATATGGTTTTGCATGCGCATCGATTTTTTGTAGCATCTATCACATGATCTAGGATTCTGATGGACCATGCGATCGACTGGCTATGGATTTGACAATATGAATATTTTCTAATGATCAATTAAGGATTATGATAGACTTTTGGGTTATAAGAGTAGTTGCAGTGCACGAAGTGAGACTTTTATGTCCATTCTATCTACTAGGGATTAGCATGATTATGCATCTTTATATATATAGAATGGCTGGTCCACTTTGCTTTATGGTGATTGTGGCATACCCATGGAGTAAGATGGGATAGGGTAGATTAGAAACCCTTGGAGTCTTATGCTTTTACATCATCATTGACCTTTTCTCATATTTAACAGGCTCACTCTTATTAAGTTGCTGAATCTGACCCTTGATATAGGGGTTGGTTCATGTGAGATGGCATCAAAGTTATTCGGGTGATATAATGGACTAGGCATAATCTCATCCCTGCATTAGGGTTTTTTGTGTAGCTAGCTCCTAAGGCTAATTCTAAATTGCCTACCACACTTCTAGAAACCCTAACTAGGGTAGCCAACCACATGCCCAAGGTTTCCTAGGTACAACCCAAATGGGCCAACTAGGGTTTCCTATGTTGCCTAGCCCTCCTAATTAGAAATAGGAGAAGAGAGAGTGCAGGAATGTGAATAGAGGGAGATAGAGAGGGCCATAGTAGGGGTGGCTAAGTAAAGGTGCAAAAACCCTAGTGTGCCATCCAAACAAAAAAGAGACACAAGCAGAGAAGGAAGAAAGGAAGAAAAAGATGGGGATATTTCCAAGTAATTCTTGGAGAGCCTCCCAAATGCAAGTACTTCGTATGGTTCCTAAAGAAGTCTTTATCCATCTTCTTTCACCTTATTGTGTTCTTATATCTTCTTTATAAGTATTAATCTCTCTTGTTATGCATGTTATGTGTCTATATTATTGGTGATTTATGAAAAACTAATCCAATTCATAATCTTCTGCTACATGTTTGACGTTGGATCATCCTAATTCCATAAGAATATCTATAGAAAAACAATATATAATGAATGTAACATAGGAAGCATAAATTAGGATCATTTTCTATCGGGAGATTTTTTTCTAAGAATTTGAAAGGAGGTTAGATATTGAAACTTTGGAACAAAACTTTATTTATGCTTGGGAATTAAATAGATGTTAAGATTCTAGGAAGATCCCTAGGTGGATGAATTTGAATTATACTGGTTGTTTCCTAGTCTACTTCAATGTCGTAAAAGTTGGAGGCCATGGCAGACTTACTGTTAACAAGTGAATAAGGAAATGGAGTATCAAGGTCAATCATCCACCAACTGAGGGAGCTTGATAAGAAAGGTAGTCACAATATAGTTTTGTGGGATGAAAGAGATAACAAGCTCTGCACTACTAAAATGTATAGATTTCTAATGATGGTGGATTGAGATCACCTATGGTTAAAATACTTTGGAAAGCCTCGATTCTTGAAAAATTAAAATATCCATACATATGGTTAGCATTCAATGATAAAACTCAATATTTGAAAGAACTTAATGAGAGGTTCAAAGTCATTAGTAAATTTGCTCTTTGCAATGCCAAGATCAAATCTACCTTTTATCTCATGTTCAAGTGCAATTATGCTCGAAAGTCTAGGAACCCTTTACTTAATGTCAAATGCCATCTCATATCAATGCTATTGATATGGACTACTTGTAGCCAAAAGAAGGTTTTAAAGCATGCAAGCTGTTGAGGATCCCAGGTGTTGACATTGTACCAGACAATTGGAAGGAAAGAAATAAAAGATTTTCTTAAATTAGAAAAACTTTGACAATAAGGTTCTTAAATAGGCATTAAATCTATTCAAAGATTGGTCTACTGTATAATACTAAGGCTGCTATTAGTTTCTTTCTTGCCAAGAGCTGACTTAATTTGTTGTTAATTTAATGAACTATGCATTTAACTTGTTGTTTCTTTGGTCTCATGGCTTTTTTGTAGCATTGTAATATTTTGGTTTAATAAATTTAGTGGGGTGACAAAGATCATATTTATTAAAAGAATTGATGTGAAAATATTGTATTTTTAAACACTTAAACAACATACCCATACTAATTCTAGGGGAGGATGTATGTTGCATATTTCTAGTTTAGGTGGAGTGCTCATCTTGAGATGAATTTTGCTCACATTCTGGTCCACGACATTAACATCATATGTAGTGAATTACAAATGGAGGTGAATAAAATCCAATTAACATTTAATTTTTTAAGACAAGAGTTAGGGTGACCTAACCAACTTTAATTGAAAAGATAGAACCTTACAGTTCTAAAGAGTAACATAATTATCTTTATCATGCAAGTCCACCAAAAAAATCATGACTCTTTACATGGACTTCCTCTCTCAACATATACTACAATCATGTACGTTTCATCATTTATAGTCGAAATAGATACATCCATGAACCATATATATATTGTGTAGCAGATGCACATGTTGCTGAAATTAGCAAAATTTGTTGCAACTATCCTGACTCTATTACCAGCCTAGAAGTAATCTAAAACAGTATTTCACAGGAGACATGAAACTTTCTCAAGTCATCACATCCTTGTGAAGCTTAACAATTTACTTTCTCTTCCCATAGGTCATAATTACCTGATCAGCATGGCTGTAGAAACTGTAAAAATTTAGAAAAGCAAGTTAAACCTGCCAAGTTCTATCTTGCAAAACAAACAAACAAAAAGAAATTGGACTCTCTCTCTCTCATACACACCACAAACACATGCAGCTATCCAGATTTGTCTTGTTTCATTATGACTGGTTATATCTAAATGTAACTTATTTACACATCTTAATTGGCAAAGGTCTGCTTGTTTGTGAAGTGATGTGGGTTTAATTTTTGCATGGCTCGATGGTCTTTTTCTTTGGACTCTCCTATTTTATAAATTTAGTTGATTTTTTTCAAGTCGATCCAATAGTGCCTCTCAGTTGATTTTATTATCAATTAATCAACCTTTTCAAAATGATTCATATGATGCCCACCAAATGAAACTTGCTATGACCAATGACGGAATTTGATATCCAACATTTGTTATTGCACATCATCCCACCACGCATATCAAAATATTTCCTAAGTCTATGGCAAGTCATTACATCTTGGGAGCAAAGAACTGGTGTTATCCTGCGCATCAACAATCTCTAAAAACCCAAAAGACAACATCAAAGACATGCTTTCATGACCTAGGACACGGAAAACCTTTTTTGTTCCTATTTTGCTTAGTTATTACTAAAAGAAAATAATATGACCTTCAAACATATTATCGCTAACAAGTACTTTTTTTTAAAAAAAATTTTCAAGATCTTGAAGATGTACCGCATGGATAGTTGCCAAACCAAAGCATGTCCAATTGAGAATGTTTCCGATGAAACATACAATTTTAATTAAAAGATAGAAATGAATTTTCAAACTAATAGAGCATCATTTCACCATTCACAGTGGGAACAGCTGTATGGAAGTTTATACGTGCATGGCACCCACAACAGCAATTCTAACATCTCTGTTTGTAATGTGAGCGTGAGAGCATCTCACTATTTGCATCTGCATCATACTAATCATTTTGTAAGTGCAATGAAGCTAAGGGCAAAGGAAGCTCTCACTACTGGGAGAAACAGTGTCTAAAATCAGAGTGGGGAAAGTGAGGGTGGGCCATGGAGACGTCATGGCCCATTAAAAGTCTCTAACCCTAAATCATTGAACAACATCGCATCCAAGATTTATCTTAACCGGCATAAAGCGCTGAGACCTAATATTATCTCAGCAAGAATAAAATAGTTCAAAAGGTCCTAATAACCTTTCATTTTGGTCATCCTGCTACTTTTGTTTTATTAATCGTTTCTAACCACACATAAACAAAGCAACGAACAAAGACATGCGCGGCATTGAGTCGACTTTAGAACACAGTTTTACACACAAGTCGGCTTGACATGAACACCCGCAGGCACTTCACATCAATCAGATATTCTTACAGGAATTTTTTTTTTGCAGACACTTAGAAACCACCTACCCCTCCAATACGCTAAATCAGAGATTACCAATAAGACCTAAAAGTTGATTGTGGACAAAAAGTTGTTATTTCTTCAAAACCTAACCACATTCCCCATATCACTATCCTACACTAAAGGCCTGAAAAAGAACCAATTCACTGCATGACTCATTCTATTACAGAACGTTCTAATGACTAAAGAAGATTTTAAACAACTTGCAAAATGATCACATCTCACAAACATGCCAAGAATATCAACCTCCAATTCCCCACACCACTATAACACACCACTATAACACATCGATCCGAACAAAATTTAGCACTACAAGATCATGAATTAATCTAAACCATGCATATCCAATCATGATTTAAAAACCCAAACCAAGCAAGTCAAAATGCAGTAAACAGACAGAAGAAATGACACCACCAACCACTCAAATTGACAGCCTAAGTCTTCCAAGGTCCGACAAACAGTGCTCCACCAAAGCAACAGCAAAACACACAAAATTGGCAGCCTCTTGGTCATGCAGGACCCAGTGAACCACGTCACCAATAATGCCAACCAGCAGGCGACTGCACCACAAGCCAAATACTGGTCTTAACAAACAGGAAGTCCAAAGCAACTCATGAAGAATCCAGAAGCCAGGGAAACTAGTTCAAAGTTTAACCTTGTTCTGACTTAAACCTACAAGTTCACAAATAGAATTAAAAACCACACATCTAAGTAAGATGACATACATGGCCACTACCGGTAACAAATTTTCGCTTAAACCTACAGGTTCACAATTAGAATTAAATACCACACATCTGACATACACCAGTAACAAATTTCTATATATAAAGCTAACTTTGCATGCTCATTCCTTCGAAGACTTGTTGATGAGGGACTTGTGAATATGGGGAATCACACCACCGCCTGCAATAGTGCCCTTGATGAGGGTATCAAGCTCCTCATCTCCTCGGATGGCAAGCTGAAGGTGACGTGGGGTGATACGCTTCACTTTAAGATCCTTGCTTGCATTCCCTGCAAGCTCCAGAACCTCTGCCGTGAGATACTCTAGTATTGCTGCTGAGTACACAGCTGCAGTGGCTCCGACACGACCATTTGCTGCAATCCTTGACTTCAGCTGCCGGTGGATCCGACCAACAGGGAACTACATAAATCACAAGAACATAGAAAACATAGGTTAAACATGCAAATATGTTTTAACAATTTTAGCTTTCCATAGAACTGGCCTAACAGGAACTATAGAGGCTACACCCACCACAGCAACAATTAAGGTTATGCACTAGGAAATTTTTTTCTTTTTCTTTTCTCCCTTGCACGAAATTCGAAAAGCACTAAGTTCACCTTAGACCAAAATGGTCAATCCTACCGGTATGGATCCCAAGTTAGAAAAAAATTATAACATGAACCAGCATCTAAAGGCAGAATTGAGTATGCATTCAATAATGCATTACCTCAGATTCCCATTCACCAGATGTTATTTAGGAATTCTTCAATAAAAGCAGAACCGTGCTTGCTGGAATAAATCCTCTCTCTCTCTCACGCACGCGCACTGTTTTGTACACAGGGACAGAGACATACAGACAAATTATTTCAGTTATTATTAGCAATTTTGTGAAAGGACAAACTTATCCTTCTAATCTAAAAATTATGCCTGTCTAGATGTTCTCATTATTTCTGGAGAATAACTAATAATTACTCATTGACTTTAAGACACTATGAATTAAAGTATCAAACATGGAAAGACTCATCTCAACTCTGTAGCCCTTGATAATCTAGGTTTTCACCTCAAGCTGCAGCCAAGATCTGACCCAATGCCTCAACTAAGTTCAAGCAATCTACTGGACAAGCCCTTGTGCACACCCCAGATATAGCCCATGCTGCTAAGCCCGGACATTTGCCTCATTGCATCGACAAACCAAAAAATTTTCCTTCTACTTTCCTAGGATAAAATAAGTTTTCTGATAATTAGTGAGACCTGCAAAGAGCTTGAAAAGGCTAATAACTACGAATGGCAATTTATAACCCAACCCACTAACCAAACCCGCTTTAAGCAGGTCTAAGTTTGGCATAAATAGTTCTAGGTCATAAATAGGTCAGATGTTTATTAAACAGGTCAAATTCACATTTAAACCTTTGACCTGTTTAATCTGTTTTGATCTTTTTAACCCATTTTGGCCTGTTCAAAAATTGGGTCAAGTCATGACCCAACCTGCTTCATCAGTCCAAAACCCATTTAACCTAATTGGACCAATTTCTTAAATAGGTTATGCAGAAGGTTATCCATTTAAAAAGCTTGGAATCATATTTGGATTTTTGACCAGTCTAATAAATAGGTCTGTTTGGGTTGGCAGGTTTTTGACCAACCTGCACCCAATCTAGACCCAATTGCATCCTTACCAACAACTATGTTATGTGTCTCGTGTTTATGATTGATTCTTCATCAACAAACAAGACACGATGCCTAAATTGCTCATCATTTGGGTTGTCCATAGAGTACTTGCCATTGCTATGTCAGCCAATGTTAAGCATGTGCCTCGCTTAGGCTTACCAACCGACTATGACCATAATTAAGCTCAGACTGAACCTACATCTCCTTAGTCTATGACCTTAAGAGAGTACCCTCACATAAACCTCACAATATCTTTACGACAATCAATTTGAAGCTTGATATTTCCTAAGAGATTCCAAAGCACCAAATGTACACATTAGTGAAAAGTTGTCCCTTTTTTTGCCAAGACTTGTCTTTTTTCTGCCGAGTTCCAAAAGATAAAAATGGCAATAACATGGTTATTGGTATGATACACAAAAGATCTACCAATACACCAACTTCAGTAAGATTTCTTGTTTCATTACAAGAAGGATGTGTATCAAATTTCAACCTTTGGATTATCCAAGCTCGAGTACTTCCAGATTACATCAGAATTTAGGTTAGAATTTTCGAAACAGTAGTACTGAGTACCTGCACCAAAACTTTGACAGAGGTATAGATATGAAACTAAGGTGCAGCCTTCCATGAAAAAATAAGAGGGAATATAAAGACATGATGCTTAATACGCATGCAGACTCAACACTCCTGCTAGAGTCCATGTAATATTGCCAATTGGATAAAGGCACCAAACCGCACTGTCAATCATAGATAAAATGGCTTGAAAAAGAGAGAAAACATACCATATGCATTTGCACCAAAAAAATAAAGTTCTCCAATGTTTTTATATATCGCTCCATATATTAAATGGTTAGGAGAGAGAACATACTCCCTCTCGAAATTCAGATTAAATCCCCCAAAGAATATAAAAATCCTTTGTTCCTCTGACTCAAAATCGCATCTCTTCCTACATGAATGTAGTTTGGGTTGGTTTAAGATGGAACCAATCAAGCCCCCCCCCCCCCCCCCCCCCAAAAAAAAAAAAAAAAAAGTCCCACAAAAACAAAAATTCCCGATTCAACTCATTAATTAACTAGAAAAGCTAACTTGGAATCCCCAAGTCCGAAATTTTAAATCCAATTACACATTTAATCAGGTTTATTTTGGTTTGTCCAAACCTTTTTTTTAACATATAAATCATTGATTCATTAAAAAAAAAAATACCGCAAACTAAACATAAAAATCATTAAATTCAAAATTCTGCAATATAATGAAAATAACAACAAGAGTTAACACCTTAAAAAGAATATTTTCAAATGAGAGTACAGTTCTTGGTAAGGCCCATCAACAAAAAGAATGGGCCAAACGGAACAAAATAAAATCAATAATAGATACAAAAAACCTTCTAATGTGTTTCAACACAAAACGGAAAAAGCACAGGCAAAATACATCTTATGCCCAGAACACAGGAACTTTGAGATAAAAGGTAGTACTATTCGCTAAACACCAACTGTGTATATTACATTAAGAATGCTGACTCATACCAGACCTAAGAATCTAAGGATTAATTCCTCAATGATCATAAATTCAACGAATAAACATCTTAATGGCACAAAATAACTATTTGTGCGCATAGTTCCTTTCAGGTCGATTTTTTCTAAGAAAACTAAAAAATGATGAAATCCTATTACAAACAGAACCAATTAATTTATCAAGAAACATAAAGTACAAACATAATTCAACATGCCCACCTCGGAGCCGAGAAAGGCAAACAAGCATCTTGATAAAAACGCAAGAATCCAAGACAGGAAGATGCATACCAAGAAGAAAAAGAAATCGACCTCTAGAGCCAAAAAGATAAAAGCCAAATCTATAAACGCGTCAGATCCGAGTCACTGTCCAAAAAGCTCAAAGAAATCGCATCCAACAACATTTCAAAGAAGATGATAAATTAAACAAGATTTACCTGCAGACCAGCTCGCGATGACCGGGAGACAGGTTTCTTCTTGTCCTTGTCCTTGTTCGCCGCAGTCGTCTTCGCCGCCAGAAGACCCTTTCCTCCTTTTCCCGCCATCTCTTCCTTCCTAAAATCGAAGACAAAAGGAAGCCCCTTTCAACGCAAAGCAAAGCCCTAAAACGCCAAATCACCCCGAGAAAACCCTAGATCTAGTTTAAACAGGATAACAACGACCCAAACAGAGAAGATTAGCAGTCAAAGCTTCAAAAACCTAATCGAATCGAGAAAAAAAAAACCTAGAATTCGAAGGAGATAGAAAGAAGAGAGAATGCGAACGTACCCTTTTTTTTCCTCCCCTTTCTCGTTTCTGGAGAGCGTCGAAGAGTTCGGATAAAGAGAGGACAACGAAGGGAGAAATTAGGGGTGGAATTGGGAATAAATAGAGCATTGGGGTTCGGGAGAGAGGCCGTTACTTTTGGTGGGCGATTGGAAATTTCGAAATTGGGTTGGGTTCCAAGACTAGCCTCCTACTTCATCCAAATGACGTGAAAAAGATATTGGACTTCGTGCATAATGATAAAAATTGTAGGGATAAGTGGGGAATTGAAGAGAGATTTGGGGGATTGAGATTTCATAATGACGAAATAGCCCTCGGCAGGTGTGCGTTGACTAGTTTCCTGGGCTGGCTCCGTTAGGAAACTAGCAAGACGGTAAGGCCCACTAGTGGCCCATTGGCTGCGGGGGTTTGAGGGCTGCCCGACTACCGGTTATTATTTTTGATTATATTTAATTATTTTTTATTCAATTACATTAAAGAAAAAGTCAAGATGCCAACGGGCCAAGCATTAGCGGGCTTACCCTAGCTCAAGCTCGGCTCAATATTATAATAGATAACGACTATGATACATATTAATAAAAGAGTACCAACATGGATACAAGTAGGCATATATTTCATGCCAACCAGTACTTTGAGCCAACTCCATACCGATTTGGCATGATATGGACCCGTATTGTTGGAAGCTTCTATAATTTATTAGAAAACAAGCATTTCATTCAAAAGAAGTGTTTTGCAATTTAAAATCCACAATTTTCAAAATATTTACAACTAATTGTTATGAATATATTTTAATAGAAAATAATGTAAGCAAGTCCAAAAAGGGGGTTTTGCATAACAATGGTTCTCAAATTCATAAAATGTTAATATAAACTATCTAACATAGATATATTTTAAGAGAAAACAAGGTAGAATGCTTAGAGATTAAGTCAGGTAAAAATATGGAATTACAAGTCTAGTTTAGTAGAAGGTTACTTATAGAACATGTTAAGTCTAACAATACCTCTATTTTCGCCAACATCTAACAATTACAGATAATTTACATCTTAAACAATTTACATATCATCGAGATTAATGATAAAATATTTGCAATTAATGAAACAAAACTCCAAAAATTATGAAACTAGTGGAAAAATTTTAAATAAGAAAAAAGTTAATTTATGGCTAGTTTTGGCTAAATCGAGTAATATTAACGGATCCCATCAATTTTAGACTAAGGTTTTCCCTACAACTATCAAAATACATCTCCAAAAACTATGATATCAGTCTTGTCTCCTCTACAAGCTGAGGGTTCCAAAGGTAACCAACCACGTAGACTTAGACCTATGTTTTACTTGAAATCTACTCTAAAATCATATTAATTCATTAAATAATATGGTAATAACGCTAGAAATTAGCTCAATCATACCTCTGGTTAGAAGCTAGGGCCTCGAGTTTGATCTCTACTTCATTAATGTGGTGGTCTCTTCTCCATGCATTTATAAAAACCCACATCAATGTTAGATTAGAAAGAGCAAAACAGCAATAAATAGGGAGAGATATAAAGAGGGAATTCTCATCAATTATATGCACAAAATAGTGAAAGATGAAATAAAGAAGAGGGGAAATGGGCAAACTGAGAGAGAGAGAGAGAGAGAGAGAGAGAGAGAGAGAGAGAGAGAGAGAGAGAGATGAGAAAAGAGAGGACATTCTGTTGAACCTAAAGAGTTGATTTTAATTATGCAAAATAGTTGAGTTAAAAGTTGACTAATCTATTACTTTAAGTTTAAGTGATAAATTTCAGAAAGTGAAGAAAAAAGCCTGCAGCCACTTTTAAAAGAAGATCAACCATCTGAAACTCCATATTAAGAAGCTAAACTCCAAAAGGCTATACAAATAATCCTTGGAAGCTCATATAAAAAGATAGAAAAATTCATCCGAAGCTACCTCAAGAGTCGACCCAAGCTTATAACGAGTTGACCCTGGCACTATCGCTGACTAAGGCACCTTCGCAAAACGACTCAAATAGATTGTGAGTCGACCCGAGAACAGTCTCAGAGGATAGACAAAGCTACGAAATTTATCTCATTAACAAGTTGACTCATGAAATACTCGAGCCGCTCCAGACTACCAAGAGTCAATCCCAGAATTTTATGAGTCGATCCCAGAATAGCCACAGAGAAAAGACAAAAAGCAGAGAAAATCATTACTTTAGCGAGTTGATACATAAAATTCACGAGGACTCCTATCAAAATAGAATCAAACCTAGAAACAGTCGAGTCGATCCCAGAATAGCCACAATAGAAAGACAAAGTAGCGAAAGATAGTCTATTGAAGAGTCGACTCCTAAAATCAACGAGTCGATTCTTGAAAATCTCAAGTCAACCCCTAAACTAAAAGAGCCAACTCTACAAGTGCCACAGACAAAAGACAAAGCACAGCAGAAATCGAAATAAGCTCGAGCCGACTTCTAAAGATCACGAGTCGACTTCTGAAAATCTCGAGTCGACTCCTTTTTTCCTGACAACTATAACAGCTAGTTTTTTTGCGAGCCTAAACGACTGTTTTTATCTTACAACGGCTCTATTAATTGTCTAATGGCTATGAAAGTATTCCAACCTTTTTCAAAGAGTATAAATGCATGGGAACACCAAAAAAAAATAGTGAGTTCAAGCACTACAAAAGAAAATCAACTAAGATCAAAAGAGAGAGAAAGAGAGAGCTTCAACGAGCAAATTATTTAAGAGCTTTTATTGTGAGATGAACAATCATACCCTTAACATTTGAGAATTGGTAAAGCGTTTTCAAGAAAAATCAAGTCAACCAACAGAGTGTAGCTCCATTTATTATTTTGTATTTACTGTCTTAGAGTTGTATTCATTGTAACAACATTTGCCTCTTTTTATTCTTTGCTGTAACAAGTTTTAAAGATTGAAATTTGGAAAAAAGTCTATCCAAACCTATAATTGAATTGTGTTAAGCCTGAAATAGGCTCGGAGTAGGTTTTGGTTGATTTTTTGAAAAATTAAATAGGTTGATTGTGAACCCAAAAAATAATAAATTGAGATTTTGGTTGATTGATGTGAAAAAATCAACTAAATTTGGTTGCAAACCTAAAAAACAACTAGGTTGTAATCTGAATTATAGATTATAGTAAAATTTTCAAAAAGTCTTAGAGGGTGGATGTAGGGACAGGGTTGGGACCAAACCACTATAATTTTTTTGTATTTGCTTTGCCTATTTTTTTTGCTTTAATTTTTTGCATATTTGCTTAGTGCTCATTTGCTAAGTTAAATACTCATCTGTTAAGCATGTAATTCTATTGCATTATCGATTAAAGCTTTTGAAAAACCTAATTCATCTCCCTCTTGAGCTGCATAGCTGGACAATAAGTGGTATCAGAGCATGGTACTTAGCCATTCATTGACCTAACCGTCAAGAGTTAAAGATCCATGGCAGCCCCTGTTGATACCTCTCTCCTCTAGGGTGAGTCTACGAACAATCCTCCTCTATTTAATGGCACCAACTATTCATTTTGGAAAGCTCGCATTCACATTTTTATTATGTTTGGCAAGCTGATATGCAGTTGCTTATTTATAATGGACAGTGGTGAACATATCATGTGTAAGTTTGGCGAGTATGGAGATGATTTAGTAGTGGTAGATATGATTGTCACCAACTTTATGGGTGGCTCATGTAATCTTAAAAGAGTTCTATTGGTCCACCTGCAAGTAGGGTCAAGGACATCCATGATGGCTTTCTTCATCATTGATGATGCTTCTACCTACATTGCATTATCTGGTAGAGATTGGATCCATGTCAACTACTGTGTACCTTCTCCCTTGCACCAATTTCTTGTCCTATGGAATCTAGATGCCTTCAATGTGTGAGATTGAAGTTCTGTATCAGCTTCAATGATTGATGTCCAAGGATAAAGAGGATGAAGAAGAATTCATGCTTGTAATGGGAGAAGTTGATAAAGTTATATCTGGAGCTCATCCAGCAAGGCCTAATATATGTTGGTTGGCCACTAGACATGGATAGTATTGGCCGAAGATTTGAGAGGACTACATGAGATACACCAAGGGATGCCAGGCTTGCCAGAGGCATGGGCCTGTGCAAAAGGTTTTGGAAGCAGACTTGAGCTACGTTATAAAATCATAGCTATTCATAGGTCAGGCTACGGATCTAAATAGAAATTCACCCTCCTTCCCTGCAAGCCATGAATTTGTTATCATGGCAATAACTTATCTCACCAAATGGTTTGAAGTAGTACCTATAAGGTCCGTCAATCAAACGACCATTATAAACTTCATTAGACAACACATAATTCACAGGATTCAGCCTATCGAAAATAATTATGGCAGATCAATGAACAATCCTTACTAACCCAATTGTTTTGGTATTCATAGAAGTGACCAATTTTTTGTATGATCCATTCAATGCTGTATTATGCCCGAGTTAATAAGCAGGTTGAATCGACTAACAAAATCTTAACAGCCAACATATGCAAGTTCATTGGTGATAGATTGAAGATATGACATGAAGTTCTCTTTTGAGGAGCTGTATGGATAGAAAATGTTAAAAGATCGATCACTAGGGCTACATCGATATGAATGTTAGAACAAGATTACACTCCAGCAATGATGGTCGGATTGAGATAATTAGATAAGTTGCAGTTAGCAACATGAGACTAGTTGCATGCCTAAAAGCTCAAAATTGCCCAATCGTATGACAATAAAGTTCGCTCTACATCCATTAGGTCTGAGACTTAGTTTAGGAAACGATAATCCCTGTTGAACTAAAGAGCCCTAGATTTGGGAAATGACTCCTAATTGGCAAAGACCTTATATGGTCTATCAAGTCCAACCTAAAGGAGTTTATAGGCAAAGGAATGTTAATGGAGAACCGCATGACCGATCCATAAATGAGAAACATTTAAAAATGTAATATCTGACACAGGAGGAGATGTATAAAAAGGGTCAGTCAAAATTGTTGGAGTAATTCAAAATTTCAAGCTTACCCTTCTTTTGTCTTTTATCTTGTATACTTTCTTTAGTCCCACATTGGAAAGAGATGCAACTGTAATTGGTCGCCATTACCTGCTACACCGAGATTCATTCTCCGATGGGCGCGATCAATTCTTAAGGACAGTGAAATTACACCTCAACTAATAAGTTTTTTCTTTACCATATGTTCCTTACGTTAACAAAAATTCTATTAGTTAAGTAAGGTTAAAGATGTTTTCATCCCTGCGATCGTTAGTGCAAGCAATGGCTGTATAGCCATTCAACTAACAAAAGACAAAAATTAGACATGCGGAGCTGACAAAGGGACCATATATAGAAATAAAAGAAGAAATTACATGGTAATGCTCCCCGATCGTTGCTTCTTGGGATTAGGGTCAAACTGCATAGAGTCAATTCTTTATCCTAGGTGGATGTGTTTTCCCTTTGTTTTAAAGATCGCCAGGCCGATCTGCTATGCCATCAATTATGGTGATTGTTAGTTCAATATGGTGGCCATGAAGCTTTGAATATGGAATTTTTCTGTGAACGTAGTTTGGTGTAAAAATTAGTCTACTTAAACTTACTCTAGACAATGATAACAATGGAAAGCTAGTGCTAGTTTTGACATTAAATACTTTGCCAATCAGTCTAAGAATAAAATCCCCTAGGCTGAAGTAATGGGAAGGATCAGAAATGAAAACTCAAGAGTAAACAAATCGACTAGGATGATAGGACTACTCCTGTAACACCTAGCTCAAGTATTAATGAACTGGGCCTAGTCCACTTGACTGGCCTATATATATGTAGGAGTTGGTGTAGGATATAAAAAAAAGGATAGAGCCCTATTCAACTTGGTGTAGGAGACCGAAAAAAGAGGATAGAGCTCTATTCAATTAGGAGTAGAAGATGGAAAAAATAAAGGATAGAGCCCTATTTGATTAGACTGGGTGGCAGACTCCTCCTCTATTCTAACTTTGTACGAGAGCTAGAAAACCTAGCCTCCAATAACTATTTAAAAACCCTCGTGCTGACTTTCACGTCACTAGCAATAGGTTTTGTTGATCACCACTGCTAGATCACCGTTGGTTGCTTTTCCTTCTTCTTTTGACTTCCAACGGTCTTAGTTTATGATGCTCATTAGAGATTTCAGTTGAGTACTCACCAAAGATTTCAGTTGAGTACTCACCGGAGTTTTAGATTCTGAGAGAGATTTTGGAAATTATTTGAATCTGCAGTTTGGTTTTGCTCACAAAGTAAGTAATGTTCTACCTTTTCTAGATTTTTTTTTATTTATATAATATTATTTTTACATCAAAAAAATTGTTAATCCATTGATATGTGATTTATAAATTTTATGAGATGATGCTTTGAATGGAAAGTAGATATGTAATTCAAAGTAATATTTTTGGACTGTTATTTACTGATCTTACATTGTATATGCATATTTTGGATAGATTATGATATATATGTATTTTGAACTTTGACATATATCAGATTTGAACTCTTAGACTGATTATGTTTTGGATCCTACCAATTGGAGGTTACGTATTGGTACTTTAGTTATTATTGAGCTCATTGATTCAGCTTCTAGCCCCATTGCTGAGTATAAGTGCGATATTCTGGCCCACTCCACAGGATATAAGTGTGGTTCTATTTCAAGCTTAGCCACAAGATATAATGTGACCATTGTTAAAGGCTGTTGAGTTAAATATAAGTTATTCTGAATCAAAATTATGATTATGTATATGAATATTTGAAATATATTAGTTTTATTGAATTTATGCTTGAAATAAAATTGATTATGTCATTATACTGATTCATTGTAATTTGTCTTCATAATTTATATTATTGTATGAATTATCTAGTTAAGGTATTCATTATTTACTGGGCTATCGAGCTCATTATACAACTTCTTATTTTTTTTATAGATTCAGATAACTATAGTCTGACCGAGATTTCAATATAGAAAAGTGACTAGCAGAATTTTAGCACAGATTATCTTATATTAGAGTTTATTTAAATTAATGTATTACTTTGGAATATTGTTAGAATTATGAAATATTTAAATTTTTGAGTTAGTTATTAAAATAAAAATTGAATATTATTATTTAAAGTTGAGATGCCTTGCATGCTTATGGAAAGAGTTTTCTATGAGTATGCGGCGGTTGCCACGACCCCTGGCTCGCAATCTTGGGTCGAGGGCATAATAATTATTATAGTATGAGGGCATAAGTGGATAAATTCTAAGACATGAAATCTGACATAGAATGAGTGTAAGTGGGTAGACACTAAGGATATTAGGATGTAAATTTATTACAGAATAAGTTATTTGAAGAATTGAGATATCTTATCCGAGGATTTCTAAATAAAGAAAAACTATTATACATTATTTATTTGATACTTTTGGGTTTTTTCATTGAAAGATATTTAGTGAATCCAGAGAATATTGGTGGTTTAATCATAGTTGTACAGCAAAAGTGTAGTAAATTGAATTATTTTGAAATTAGTTAGATACGATAATTTTGATTTGAGAAGTGTTATAACTTGATTTCGAGGATGATTTTTTTTTAAGGGGAGAGAATGTAACACTCAACTCAAGTAATAATGAACTAGGCCTAGTCTATTTGACTGACCGAGATATGAGAGTTTGAGTAGGATATGAAAAAAAAAGAATAGAGCTCTATTCGACTTCGAGTAGGAGATCAAAAAAAAAAAAAGAGATAGAGTTCTATTCAACTCGGAGTAGGAGATAAAAAAAATAAAGGATAGAGCACTGTTTGACTTGGACTGGAAAACAGACTCTTCCTCCATCCTGATTTCCTATGAGATCTAGAAACCTAGCCTCCAACGGCTATTTAAAGATCCTCATATCCCCTTTCACCTCACCGCCGACAGGTTTTGCCGATCATCACCACTAGACCACCATTGGTTTCTTCTCCTTCTCCTCTTGACTTTCTGTCAAGCTCAACTAGAAGGTGGTGTTCGTAACACCTACGCGCTTGTATCTCGTGCTTCAAGTCCTCGATTTCCTGCTCTATGATCTTCAGCCTCTGCAGAACTTTTTCAACACCCTCTGCAATGCCTGAGAGTGAGGAGTTAACCGTGTTTAGTCTTTTAGAGAAACTGGTGGAGGTTCATGTGGGTTCTCGAATCGCACAACCAATTCAATGGCCGGATGGTGAAGGTCACAATACCTCTGATATAGCAATTCCCAAAAATCCTCATCTAAAAGTAGATTTCTAGCATAACCAGACCCCGACTGTAAAATGAGTATGTTATTAACTGCTACTGAACTCCATGTGTGCTGGTGGTGGCACCTGCTCCGTCCTCAGGCATGGAAAGGAGTGTACGTTTCAACTGTTGCAAAGGCGCAAACCTTCTATGAAGCTGATGGCAGGGTAGATTATGGATTATTGGTATTATGAGCTGGTAGAAGAGTCTCCAGATTTCAAAAACATTCTTTGTTTAGTATACAAGGATATCGATGTAGTTCAAATAACATTAAAAGTTCTAAAAAAAAGTTCATAAAAATCAATATTTTCTAAAATGAACTAACATCAAATTTTTCTAACAAGAAAAAACTAGCTTAGAACCTATGCGCATGAGACCTGAGACCCATGCGATCGGTCCGTGCGCCATGCATAGTTCCACGACCCGTGCACTCTAATCTCATGTCCATTGTTGGCTCAAATTCACTTACCTTGCACATCTATTCAGCCTAGCCATTCATTGTTTCGTCCACTCTCCAAGAAAAATCCCTTAGCATTCTTCTCTTGAATTTGTTTTCCTGGAGCTTTTCTTAGAAGCAAAGAGGTTAATTGGTTGTTCAAATCCGTGATTATCTGATCCAGTTGTTTTTGTTTTAAAGAAAAATAGATCCATATATTCATTAAGGTTTTTGCATGTAGTTAACATAGCAATATATAGGTTTCTTTTTTTCATGTATATCCTCCTAAATATAGAAATTAACATAAATACCCTCGCCAAATTACGATTTGCATGTATATCCTTTTTTTCTTCTTTTTTTTGTGCATATGTAGCCGTACCATTTAACATCGCTAAAAAAATAAACAACTTAAAATTAAAACGACTAAAATACCCTTATGGATAGATATGCAAAAAAAGATATAGAGTTATACACGCAAATAGAAATTTTACGAAGGTATTCATACAATTTTTCATATTTAGAAGGGTATACATGAAAAAAAAAAACTTTAATACATATTATTTTGTCATGGTTATGGTGCATCAATTATTGTTGTTTTGCTAAAATGCTAGGAGCAATTTATACCTGATATAAGGCGTAATATCTCTACCAGTTTGCATGCTTAGGGAAGGAATCCCATCTTTTAACAGCAACATATGTGCTATCATGTATCAGGGCAAGGATGTGGTTCGCATTTGCCTTTAATGCATGCCGACTGATCATTTTGGCACTTCATTTCCATGAATCACTAAATAAGCCCGAGAAAAGAGAGACTCCAATTGTGAAGATTTATATATACCAAATTTGGGTCCATGCGTATCTAAGAACAACCACATTGGCTTGTCGTGAACTGTAGTGGACCAGGTCCGTACTGATATCATTTGTAACAACCTAAGATCTTATCTAAAATGGCTACCCGAAAGGTATTATTTGGGTTTCTTGAACCTGAATAAGTACCTAAGATCTACCCAGCAAATAACCGATGTGAGACTAAATACACGCCCGTACGGTCCTCACAGGAAAAGCATGAGAACGATTGTTAGATGAAATCCGGCAATTCCTCAAAGAAATCTGACGGGTGAAGGCTCAATCAAGAAGGGAAAAGAAAAGAGAAAAAAAAATAAATGGTCACCTCATCTCTAGCGAGGATGGGCTACAGGCACAATAAACCCACGGTGTCTGACTCTCAGGAGAAAAGAAGGGGACGAAGAGGTGGTGGTGTTGGATTGTGGAGCTCGAACAGAGTCCCAGGAGAAGTCCTCCTTCTCCCTATCGAACGGGGGACTCTGCCCTAATTTCTCTTTGAAAGCGGGCCTTCAGGCCCCCCAGCCCATGGACTAAAGGCCGAGCAACAGACCTAGACCCATATGGACTAGTCTGGCCAGTCAATGGACCAGGCCGGGCTTTACATGGGTCATTCTATCATGGGAGGATGATCTACAAATATCTAACTTTTATAAAAACAAATAGATATTAAGGTTGTTCCTTCACCAAAAGTTATGTGGTTAAACGACTAACAAATGCAAAGCCTAGGCACTTGAGTAGTATTAATTATATATCTCCTTTGCAATATTATAATTTTTTTTATTTTGTATGTTTTAAAAAAATTGCTTTAAAGTTGGTTTCTATAGATAATTTAAGTTCAGATAGTTGAGTTTGCAGCATCTAAGAGTTGAATCTAGAATAATAAAGCTTAGTTTACCTTTAGTACTAGCAAACTTAATCATCTTAGTTTATACTAACACGGGATCTAATTATAGTTCAAAACAATAAGAATTTTTAAACCATATTTTTTCTTAGTCATTGTAAGATTGGAAATATGTAAATCAATCTTCTTTTTTTTTTTTTTTTCTTTTTTCCGCTTTCATTCTCACATTAATTTTTATGTCTGTGTGGCTTCTTAGTAAATGTGGATAAGAGGACATCATTGGATCAGTTGCCATTTCTTTTCTTATTTTCTCCACCTCTTGGTTGCTCATCAATATTTCGAGATCAAGTTAAGTTTTCCTTCTGTGGTCCATGGCTCCACTTGTAGATTTTTCTCCCCTACTTCCAAAACCTTGCGGGTGGTGCCTTCTTAAATACGTCAAGCAAGCTAAGTAAATAGAGCCTGCTTAAGCATTTTGACAACTTTGGTTTATGGCAAACATTCTTTCTTACTTCATCAATAACTCCATGAATTTTCTAATCTTTAGCAACCAAGTTGAGCGAGGAAGGAATAAAGAAACAAACATTTGATGATCATTTATGTACGACATATCGTACATAGCATTAAGGTAGAATGATAAGCATTGAACAAGCTCTAACAACTACAGTTAGGTAAAAATAAATCATTGATTTTTAGACCAGCAGCAACACTAAGGCAACATATTAGGACATCAACATGACTGCAGGTCTGACATGATGGAGGTCCCTTACTTACAATGTCTTCAAGCAAAGACAAGTAATTCTTACCTACCTCTAATAATGTCAACCTGGCTGTTATATCCTCAAACCTATGTGCTATGTACAAACTTTCAAATGTACAGGACCATGATGTACATCAAAATGGGACCTCAGATTTGGCATTTGGGATCATAGGTTCCACCTAATGGGGCAATTGAAACAATTAGTGCTGATGTAACCTTGAAGTGTACCAATTTAAAGGCAGCACTACTGAAACTAGAGGGCAGGTTAGAGTTTGAGAGGTGGCCTGATTTTCAGATGACTACCTACCAAAGAGTTTTCTGTTGATGATCTTGGGCAGATGAGGCAAGCTATCTAACACTTGACTACCAATCAGTTGGTGCACTTATGACCCAACTCCACCTCTAATTGGTTTCAGGTCTCCAAGAGAAATCCACTTAAAAAGGTTTTGTGTCTGAATTGGTTTGAGGTTGATGGGGGCCTGAATATTTCACATTATGTTACTCAAGTTAGATACAGAAATCAATTGCTATCTACCTACAACTCCAAAACTATTTTATTGAAGTGATGTCGCAATTAGATCTATTACATGCGCCGCACGTCCCTACCTACTAATTATACTGCATATCTTTTTATTTTTTCTTTCTTTTGTGTGGGTAACGATATGATTTTTAAACTAGCTACCGCAGCATTACAATGACCATCATCTTTAATGACCTACGAAAATGAGTTACAACTGGACCATCATTGGTTATACCAATTTTTATATCTTATAATATTTTATTTCAATATAAGATGTTCATCATGCAGTTATATATAAGCTATTTTGATAACTAATTATAGTTGCAAAGGGAAGGCTATGCTTGATGCCCCGAACCTTAATTTTTATTTTTTTTAAACAAAAAAAATTTATGAAGTCTTCTTGTCCTCTTTTGCTATTATTGGATGTTTTTTGAAATCATGGTAGCTACAATAATAGTATTCCTGCTGTCAATTTTTTTGGGAAATAATTTTTTCAAAGTTTTATTTAACACAATGAATTAGTATGTGCATGGTGACAACTTGCAGACCCTAATGTACCACACCTGTTAAAGCTCCTTTGAGTGGGCTCTACAACATGGATAAGATCACAGGATCTACAGAAAAGAGATGAGGCAGCCAGACAGCTTTGGTTCTTGTTGTGCTGCAATTGGTTCCATATCCACAGTACATTATGCTCTAGCATCCCTCCTTCCAGCAATACAATGGGAATAAATCAAAACACCTTAAATAAAGTGATTCCATATGCAAAACATAATTGCAATATTGGTTAATTATTTATTTTTATCTCAAATGTAATCAAGCTACATTAGAGAGCTTGAGTTAGCAAGCCCAGCTCCAGTTTAGCTTGTTTACTAATTGATTGTGCTATAATTTTATCGAAAACTAAGAATAATAGCACTATGAGATGAACATTTTATTGGTGGAGATGCTCTCGCCTGCTTGTGGAAATCCTCTCTTTTACATTCCATGCCAATGTAGTAGATGTCGGTTATTTTATTAATTATGTCAAGATAGTCGCAGGATTATACATATTTTTATCTAGTAAATGATACAAAATCAAAAATTATGATGATCAATCTGTTACTATCATCCTTGATGAATGTCAGAGTCACAATATTTATCCAATCTTTATTGGTCAACACGAAAAAAGAAAGAAAAAAATATTCTGAGCTTCCTTTTCCATTAGATGCTCCACCGACTTCTCCTGCCTATGTTGGCCTCTTCATGTGAAAGTTGTTAGCAGTCATTTTTATCCTATGATAACTCAATGAAGTATTGTTTTATAGTATTAACCTAGTAAAGCAACTTGCTATAGTTTCGAAACATTGAATGAATTAATATTATGTCACGCACTTTTTCTCTTTTTCTTTAGTGATAACCTTACAAGAAAACAGGAACAGTTATGTTTCTCTGAAAACTTTTCCAAACTTTTACAGCCAACAATAGCGAACCTATGTGCTTTCCTCTCAAAAGGCAACACTACCCAAACCTTTTCTCCCCTTGTAGGAGTTGTATCCATCCCATGGGCCATGGCAACAATTAATAGTGAGTCCGTGAACACTACCACCTTTCTTGGGACCAGCCTCTGAAATTCCCAGGACCACCCAAAGGAACAACCTAGCGTTACACCTAATCTAAAACTACAAGAAGTTCTTAAATACTTCTGCCGCATAGTATACGATGTTGCAGCTCACAAATAAAGCTAAGTCCCAGGGAGAGAGGAGTGAAAGGTCCCACGTGAGTAGGCCAACCCATCTGTGTGGGCACACATCATCACCTTTTTATCAGCCTCAACCGTAAAAGCTTTGTAGAAAACGACCTGCTAAGCTATAATTATCTGCCAATAGATTCGGTGATCTAGATCAAGATTTAGTGGGTGAAAAAAATAATAATTAAAGCTCTGTATTATATCGTGATCATCCTTAAAAAAATAAATGAAATAAGGTAATATTGATGCTAATTTTGGTATACATTTGCACATTGTTCTGTTGGGTTTTGTGTAGATAGTAAATCTTATACACAATATGAAACAAATATCCATATTCTACTTATATGCACTTTTTTTTTTAATAATGTTCAATCTAATGGTTGATAGTTAACATAGATTTTGTCAAGTTCGAAGGAAGAAGAATCTTTATAAGTTATATGGACATACATACTTCTTTTAAGATGCATAATGTCTCTAGGCTCCACTTTTAATCTCTTTCAAACATTTAAATTTAAATTAATGAGCAAGCTCATAAAATGCTAAGTATTAAGCCCGGATGAATGCCAACACATAGACCTTTGTAGGAGTATCATTCAATTAAGATTCATATGAAATGCATCCCCAAAATCTAGAGACATGGATGTGTGGATGGATCCCTCTCCCTTTCTCTCAAAAATAATTTATTATCCGGCACTTTTAATCTTATTGTAGAGCACATGCATAATGAGAAGCTAACTTTGTGCATATAACTGTATAAATTAATCAAAGTTTTGTGGAAAACATATTCCAGGTTCTACTCCTGAGAGTACAGGTGTGCTATAAAAAGTACTATGATTCTCTTTTGTAGCAAGAAACAAAGATGTTAGGACAAAAGATCCATGCATATTTGTCATTGTCTGTAGTGTTATTAGGTGGCATCTTTTTTCAGTCGATAATGGTTAATTTCATGGGATGATTTTTTGTTTACCACAACACTTAGCTGATCTCATCTTTTTGTCAACTTGTCATGCACAAAATTATAGAGGTATTTTGGAACTTCAAACCAAAATATTAAAAATATGTGCAGTAACTTTATTTTTGAAAAGATTGCACTAGCTTAGCATCAACGCAAAGCTGTTTGATGTAGCTCAAATTAACATTAAGGCATGCACACTTACTTTAAAAGAATAATGATATGTAACTTTGAGTAGCTCACCTACCAGGTGTGCTTGTTGATGGATCATGAGGTACCAAATATATGACTATTGGATGCATATATTGCACCTAGATGAATATATGAGGACACTTTACTTCCACTTGCTAAGAGAAATGATGAATAGAATCTTGCAACTAGTGTTTTATTTTATTTATTATTATTCTTGAGCAATAGGAGGTACATTCAAAATTTTATTAATGAAAATTATAAACTCATGCAAGTAGTGTTAATTGGTAATTCCAGTCTATTATGATAAAACACAAATTAGGAAGTGGACCGATTTACATTTTCCATGTGGACTCTTCATGAGGGTTATCAATGCTCCTATTTACAAACGTGGATGTTTCTTATCAGAGTGATTAGTTTGACCTCTTGAAATAATTTGAGAAGAGGAAGAGGACCCAGATTCAGAAAAAAAAATCAAGAAATCTGTCAAAATTTTGGGAAGAGTTTGACACATAATTTAAGAATTGAAACTTTCTGAAATATTTATATACTTATTTATACTAGTTATGACTCATGCAAGTATACTTTAGATATAATTTTAGATATAAGAATGTCTTAAATAAATTTAAGCATGGATCAAGTGCTAATATATATACATTCTTCATAAAATTGTCCAAGATTTATCTAATATATTATATTCTTAATGTTTAAAAATTTCAAGTTTTGCTCACTATTCTATGTCCCACGCAAGTTGACTAGGTTGACCTGCCTTACTCATTACCGAAGACTATTAGCAGGCTGAGTTAACTTAAGACCTATACATTTTTATAAGACCATTTGACAAGATGTTGAAACTATTCAACCTGGATGGTTAAAGTGTTCTTCACCCATCTAGGTCGACAAAGCTACGTACTAGGATTAAATGAAAAAAATAAAAAGGGAAAGATGAGGATTAGGGTTTGGTTTCTCTCTCAAACTAAACATCTTTGAATCTTGTCCTCTCCTTTGTCATTATCTAGTATTGCCAATGATCAATTTTCAAGAGAAGCCTAGCTTTGAATATTTTTGGCTTTTCTCCAATCTTGATCTGCTTGTTGATCCAATTAGGGAGAAGAAGCAATGTTCTCAACCAACTCAATTCAAATCTCCTAATTTTTTTTTTTGAAAATATAGAAAAACTGGCAAATATAATGTCTAGGTTCTCTTTTCGTTTCTTAATTAATAATAACTGAGTTTCATAGTCTCTAATTATACTAGCGAGATTCGCTCTTATACAATTTAGATCAGATTCTTTCTCTAGTTAAAAAAAAATACAACTTTTCCAAAATAGACATGTGTTACCCAGCTATGCGCCCAAGAAGGGATGTGAATTAAATTTTTCAAAAATTTTAATTAACAATGCAGCAGAATAACACTTGATAGAAGAAAATAAATTTTTGAAATGAACTGATAAATAAATAAGCTGAAGATAAAAGCAAGTAAAGCAATTAACACAAATACCAAAAATTAATAGTAGTTCAGTGCCAACCTGTACCTACATTTATACCCTAAGACTTTCTTCTTGAAAATTTTACTATAATCTATAATCCAGATTATATCATAGTTGTTTTTCAGGTTCACAATCAAACCCAGTTAATTTTTTCAGATGATCAACCAAAACTTTTAACTATTTGTTTTTCGAGTTCACAATCAACCCAGTTGATTTTTTCAGAAAATCAACCAAAACCATTAGCCGATTATTTTTCGGATTCACAATCAACCCAGCTGATTTTTCAGCAATCAACCAAAATCTCTACAATCCAATAATAGGTTTAGATGGACTTTTTTTTCAAGTTTTAATTTTTGAAACTTGTTACAGCAAAGAATAGAAAGAATTTAAGTATAATGAATACAACTCGAAGATAATAAAAATAAAAAATTAAATGGAGCTTAACTCTGTCGGTTGACTATGATTACTCATGAAAGCGCTTCACCAACTTCTTATATATTGAAGATGTGGTCGTTCACCTCACACTGAATGCTCTTAAATAATTTTCTCTTTCAGGCTCTCTACTTTTTCTTTCTCTTTCTTTCTCTTAGTAGTTTTTTTTTGTAGTACTTGAGCTCTTCTTTTTCTTTAGCGTTCCCATGCATTTATACTCTTTGAAGATTGTTGGAATACTTTTCTAGCCGTTAGATAGTTAATAGAGCAGTTGTGAGATGAAAACAGCCGTTCTGGTTAACAGAAAAACTAGTCGTTACTGTTATCAGGCGCAGAGGGGTCGACTTGTCGTTTTCGGAGTTGACTCGAGATTTTTAGGAGTCAACTTGTGATCTTTAGAAGTTATCTCGGGCTTGCTTTTGTTTTTGCTATACATTGGCTTTCTTTTGTGGCACTTGTAGAGTCCGCTCTCTGAATTCAGAGGTCGATTTGGTAGATGACTGGGATCGACTCGTCGTTTTTAGGGGTCGACTCATTAAGGGACTAAGTTTTGCTGTTTTTTATCTTTCCATTGTGGCCATTCTAGGATCAACTCGACTATTTTTGGGGTCGAGTCTAGTTTGACTGGTGTCGACACGTGAATTCCATAGGTCGACTTGCCAATCCGATGATTTTATCAACTATCTGTCTTTTCTTTATGGCCATTCTGGGGTCGACTTTCTTTTGTCTAGGGTCGACTCTTGCTAAGCTAGAGTCGGCTCAAATACTTCATGGGTCGATTCTCTATGTGATAAATTCTTTGGCTTTCTATTTATCCTCTGAGACTATTTCGGGGTCGACTTGCAATCTACTGGAGTCAGCTCATGATGGTGTATCAGTTAGCGATAGTGTGTCGGGGTCGACTCGTTGCAAGCTTAGGGTCGACGCTTGAGATAGCTTAAGATGAAATTTTATATGCTTGTATGTGAACTTGCAAGAAATATTTTTATGACCTTTTGGAGTTCAGCTTCTTGATGTGGAGTTTTAAATAGTTGATCTTCACTTGAGAGTAATTGAAGGCTTTTTTTCTTTGCTTTTTGAAATTAATCAATTAAACTCAAAGCAATAAATTAGTCAAGATTTTGACTCAACTATTTTGCATCATCAAAACCAACCCTTTAGGATCAACAATCTCTTCCTTTTTGATGATGACAAAATACTTTGGTTCCAAAAAAAAAATAATTTAAATGGTGATAAATTATTTAGGACAGTATATATTTGCAAAATTTAGATAGAAGAAATAAACATGAACATCATCGATTTGAATTTAAGTTTGCAAAAATCATAGAGTAAAAATTGATTTTATATTTGCTTGATACCATTCACTCTTTATGCTTGATTAAGGTTACCTTAGCAACAATATAGCTCATTATTGACATAACTTGCAAGACTTGAACTTATTGGACACTTTTAAGTCAAGTGTCATTTCTTGTCCTCCATGTAATTATTATTGGAAAGATCTAGAGGACTGCAACATAACCTTTAGCTTGCAAAACTTAAGCTTCTTGAACACTTGTTAGTAAGAAGTCACTCTATAGCCTCCTTCTCATTAGTCTTGAAAATATCTAGAGACCATTTAAGGGCCTCGTGATAGTAAAGGGTGCGTATTTTGACCAACAATCTTGTCTCAATATAATTTCAGTAGATCCCTGGATATTTTCCTCCAACTTGTTGATACCTAACCAATTTCCGTCATCTAATAAGACCTTGGTCAAGGTCATATTGCCATAAGCTAATGGATTTCTTGCCTTCGTCAGCATGGCATGACCCAAACTAGCAAGCGCATACATGCATGTGGTAAAATGGCATATAGGCTCATACATCCAAATACAAAGAACAATTTTAATGCAATTTAACTTGCATTAAATCTTCCAATCACAAACTAAATGAACAAGTTTAAATACAAAGATTTAATGGTTGATTTTTTCCAAACAAAAAAAAAGAAAAAATGATTTATAATTATCTTAAAATTAAACTCCATTTAATAGTTCAACCATGGTATGAAAAAAGAACATAATATTTCAAAATGCATGGATGTTAACATTGAACTTAACTAAGTTTCCAAAAAGACCCTTAATTACGCTAGTATTTCTATCTATATTCTATATGCTTAAAACTATATAGCACTATTTGACATTTTTATATTTATTATTTTTCTGGAATCATTTAAGGTTTATATCATGTTATATTATATATGCTTTAAATTTTTATATTATTTATATTTATATATTATACAAACTAATTTGTCTGGTCACTAATCCTCTTGTTTGAGTTTCTATAGTTTTATGCACTAAGAAGAACATATCCAGTAATGATGTAGTTTCTTTAGTTTTACATAGCAAAACCAAAAATATGATTTCAATGTATCTCATTTTTATCTACCCCAATTCCAAAATAATATCTTAATTTAGTAAAAGGCAATCAAACTCTAATTTTCTTATAAGATGAAATAGTCTCTATTATTCGACTAATGGTTGACTTTGTCAAGTTCTTTCCTTAAATCTAACATGCAAGTGAAATGTAAACCAAGAAGTGTAAAGGCATGAATTATGTAGAAAAACTTTATGATTATAAAATAATAAATTTATATTTTTTATTTGATATAAAGAAATTAGCAAATTTTGTCGATAGTTGGCAGTAGAGTCTTTTCTAACTAATTTATCAAAAATTGAGGTTTATATACCATTTAATAAGAAAAGGGATTGTTTGAAGTTGCATTAACTAATATGGTGATGTAGGCTAAGACATATAAGGGCCCGAGATCTAGTTGCATGAGGTCTAGGGCATGCAAAATGGAAGCAAAAAAGGTTAGTTTTTAGTTGCAAAAGTGCTAGGTCAAGGATGTTTTCTAGTGAGACAACTTGATCTCCAAGCACTACTTTGATAAATTCCGTAGAACCATACGAAGGTCTCTACCCTAAAATGAGATTTGAATTTTTTTGGAACTATAGAAAATAGAAAAGTAATTCTAAATTTTTGTAAAATGTGTAAGCAAAAGAAAAAAGAAAATAACTAGAAAATCAATTCGACTAAAAGGCTTTGAATCTAAACTAGAATTAATAAGAAAGAAGCAAAGAAGATTAATAAGCAAAATTAATCTAGAATAACTAGTCGAAGTCTTGTCGATTGTCTTCCTCGATCCAACCAAATTCATACATGTCTTCACTTGGGGTTTGCACATATCTAATAATATTGTTCTAGTTCCGCATAAGGCCTTTTAGAGTTGGCCTTTAAGTCAAACAAAGGTTGCTATATAATCACACCATAGTGAGGTACAATCACACCATCAAAACTCTCACAAAGGAGACTCTAAAACTTCAATCCAATTAATTATAATGAAAAAGGGAGAAGTACATGGATAATTATAGAGGAGTTTTTCTAATATCCTAGGCTTTTCTACTTTTCGTAGGGTCCAAACTTTAAAAAAAATATAAAAAGATAACAACAAGAAATAATTTTCTTAGCCTGATAAAACTTCTAACTACTCCAACAAGTGTTCCTAGAAAAATCAAATTAAAAAAATTGACTAAAAATGCCAGAAAAAATCATCTTTATTTCTAATTACCACAATCACATTTTTGTAAACAATTATATCTTTAGTAGTAATGGTAAGTTTTTAATAAATTGACATTACTTCCTCATCCAACTTGCGATTGAAGCGATATCAGTTTTATTGAAAAGTTTACCTGATAAGAGATATGATGTAAGTGGTTTTGTCCAAGAATTTTGTCATACTATTCTTGGAAAACTTTTGAATATTTTAGTACATGAGATGCTTTCCTATCACTAGAAATATTTAAGTTCTTTGGTTTGGGCACATGTCCGTCAAGTACCATTACATGATCATGCTTGGCCTTCCATTTTAGGCTCTTTAATGGTATCCTAGAGTTCTTTTATAATGGATCCAAATGTACTCTTCTTATATAAATCCTGACATCCTTTCCAAGCTAATTTTCTAAATCTAATTCAATCAATCACTTCCAAGGCTAGTAGTCTAGATTTCAAATTCAACTACATTCAATCACAAACATCACAATCACATTGTGGTTAACTTCAAAAAGGTCTATACTATATCGTTTTTTAGTTACACATGTATCGTGAATTGACTCTGCTCTGATACCACTTGTATCAACCCAAAATGTCGCTAGCCAAGAAGGTGTTTGGGTTTCTTGGCACTGTATAAATATTCAAGATTTCTCCAACTTACAATTGGTGTAAGACTAAATATTCACCCGCATGGGTCCTCAAAGTTTTATCTGCTTGTCTGCCCTTGGTACAAATCCTGGGATATCATATTTTGATCTTACTCCATCACATCTTCCAGTACATCCATATCTTCATCCTAGGTGTTTGTCATTTTTGCTCCATTTGTAGGTCTTTTAAATTTTATAGTCATATAATTTGACATGTGGTATCTATATTATGTAGGTAAACAGAAGGGGTTAAGCTTGCATCAAATATATTAATATGCCTATTAATATATGTGTATTAACATGTCTACTTCGAATAAGAATAATCAGTCCCTCTATTCTCTTTACACGCACACATGCTTAAAGTTAAATCTCAAATAAAATTTGTTAACTAGATTTTATCCCATGAATTATTGTCCTTCTTGATTGCTTTGGCAAGATTTGTGTGCTTCACTTTCCATCTCTTTCTCTCATCAATATCACTGGATATCTCTCTCTTATCATTTTTCCAATAAAAACAAATCTAGCAAGGTCATATGTTTTCTTTATAATTTCTATTTTTTATTTATATATAATTTAACCGATTTAAATTTGTAACAATTTCTATTATTTAGACTCCTATTGTCATTGTCAATTTGGGTTTGGTGGACATCCCCTATGATTGATATTCTCAAAATAAATGTTGATGGATTGGTAAAGTCTAATAAAAGTGCTAATGAGATTTACTATTAGCGAATAGCAATAGACAATTAACTATGACAAGAATTCATCCTTCGATGGATTGCGTAGTTCTAATCATTGAGCTTACGATAGCATTAGTGGGGTTAGATCACAGCATAACATCTTTACAAAATAAAAATATCTAGTTGGAAGGTAAGTTTACAACTATTATCAGTTACATCAAAGAGAATCATGATGTGGCTATGCACCTATATCTCTATGATAAGGACATGATTCAACCCCTATATTTATTCAAATGCTCATATATATTGCATACATGTTGCAGATTGGTTTGCAATAATTCTTTGATTAGTGTTGAGGTTGAAATATGGGTTGGCAATTATCACATTGAATTGACTTTTTGACAGTTTACACTTGATAGAGTTTGCACTTTATTTTCATAGTCATAATTGGGGATGGTTAGCTTTCCCCTGATTCCTGCACAAAGAAAAGCCTTGTAAAGTAAGATAAGCTTTATGATTTAGTTATTGAATTTTCTTATGCTTTGACATTTCTCTGCATATGTAAATGCAAAAGATTGTGAAATTATTACAGATATTAATGGTGTAAATAATAATGAGAAAATTTTTGCTAATATTGATTATGATCTAGGTGTTGGGTTTGTTGATTATTTTGATATTAGAAGATTGATGTTACTTTTATCTATGCCCTCCTTAAGTTTATGTACATTTCATTGATTTTAATCACATATTATCCTTTGTGACTTATCTTGCATGATTTCTTTAATTTGTAAGTCACCTAGCCTATTTTCCAAAATATATATTGCTATACTATATGCATATTAATTCCGGTTTAAGTGCTTGAGAGATGGTTTTCTTGACAAGAGGGTGAATGACATTGTAAGTTTGATAATTTCTCTCATTTTTGTTTCTCATATAGTGCCATGTACAAAGGTATACTTAAAAATATTATAGTATTGTGTCAAGAATGTGGAGTATCAATCCTAATAGTAAGCATATTATCCTCTACCAATGCTATCTTGCAACAAATATCAGATTAAAATGAAGTCATTTCAAATATTAGACATGAGTGAAGGTAGGGTAGACATATCAACAACCAAGGCAAGCATCAAAGTATACAAAGTGTTTCTACACGTAAACTCACGTTTTAATCTCTTATTAGTAAATGAGCTATTAAGCTTACTAGAAATAACAAGCAAAAAGTCTAACACAATATTACTAATATCTAGCTAGCTGCTAGCTTTACATAAAACTAGCATATATTAAAAAGTAAAGAGTGGTAATCATGTGGACTTGGCAGTGTTGAGTTGTTCATGGATGGGTCTCTCCAAAGAATCATCTGCATCTACTCAAGGGCATACATTCTAAAGTGTTCTCAAGTGCTTTTGCCCAAAAGGGGGGGGGGGGGGGGGGGGGGGGGGGGGGGGGGTGGCGGGGGGAGGATTGATCAAAGTTGAATTAGCTTGGAATTCAATTTCACCTAATCAAGCTTCATTGAAGTAGATCAATGCTGCATAAATTGGTTCAGAATTTTGAGTCAAGCCCCTAAAATCTGGACTTGCTCAAAACATGATATGAATGAAAACATGAGATCCAAGCTGCAATATCAAAATCTTATGCTAATTTAGATTTTATAAAAACCACAAATCCAAGGTTAATTGAAATTAAATATGGATCTCCATGGACGAGAATCATTCAAACTCACGTGCAACCACCTTATCATTCAAAGGCATTATATCTTAGCCGCCAAAAAAAAATGCCAATGCACTGTTAGACAATATCATTATTTTAAACTCATCACAATTAATTGAGAAGCTTAACCCTTATCACAAGGAATTCAATCATATAGCTTGCCATAATTTATACTTTGTTTAATACATAAATTGGTTCAGAATGTTGAGTCGAGCCCCTAAAATCTGGACTTGCTCGAAACACGATATGAATGAAAATATGAGATCCAAGCTGCAATATCAAAATCTTATACTAATTTAGATTTTATAGAAACCACAAATCTAAGGGTAATTCAAATCAAATCTGGATCTCCATCGACTAGAACTATTCCAACTCATCTTACCATTCAAAGGCATTACATCTTAGCTGCAGAAAAGAAAATGTGAATGCACTATTAGACAATATCATTATTCTGAACTCATCACGATTAGTTGAGAAGCTTAACCCTTATCACAAGAATTCAATCATATAGCTTGCCATAATCTATACTTTGTTTAATACATAAATTGGTTCAGAATTTTGAGTCGAGCCCCTAAAATCTGGACTTGCTCGAAACATGATATGAATGAAAATATGAGATCCAAGCTGCAATATCAAAATCTTATGCTAATTTAGATTTTATAGAAACCACAAATCCAAGGGTAATTCAAATCTTATCTGAATCTCCATAGACTAAAACCATTCCAACTCATTTGCAACCATCTTACAGTTCAAAGGCATTACATCTTAGCCGCACATGCACTGTTAGACAATATCATTATTTTAAACTCATCACAATTAGTTGAGAAGCTTAACCCATATCACAAGGAATTCAATCATATAGCTTGCCATAATCTATACTTTGTTTAATACATAAATTGGTTCAGAATTTTAAGTCGAGCTCCTAAAATCTGGACTTGCTCGAAACATGATATGAATGAAAATATGAGATCTAAGCTGCAATATCAAAATCTTATTCTAATTTAGATTTTATTGAAACTACAAATCTAAAGATAAATCAAATCAAATCAAATCTGGATCTTCATAGATTAGAACCATTCCAACTCACTTGCAACCACCTTTATCATTCAAAGATATTACATCTTAGCCGCAATAAAGAATGCGAATGAACTGTTAGATAATATTATTATTCTAAACTCATCACAATTAGCTTATCTGAGAAGCTTAACTCTTATCACAAAAAGCCCAAGCATATAGCTTGCCCTAATCTATGTTTTGTTTAATACAAATATCCTTAACATCGACTAGTACATCATTGGGAAACGACTACGCGTTTTATTTTAATGACTTGATCCAGACAAATTCCTTGCAGGATTGCTAACTCCCATCTTCTTCCCCATTTTGTGGCAAGCAAAGCTTGAGTGGAAGCTTTCATCAATTGATGGGTCCATGGTGCTGCATACCCCACACGCTATCGTATAATTTATTCATGTAATTATTGGAAAACGCCACTGGTCATTGCCATTATTAAATTACTTTCCCTTGCGTCTCATCATAAACCCTTTTTCCATCAGTGTGGTTGTTGTTGTTATTATTATTATTATTATTATTATTATTATTATTTTATAATAATTTTCTGGTAAGTTCTAGGGATGCAGCAGTAATTCCAGTACCACGTGGCAAGGTTTAAGTCATCCAAGTGCGAACTGATGGGCCATGGCTCCAAAACCACTTGCTAGCCACTAAGGTAGTAGCATAGATAGAGCAGAGCTTTGTATCCACCGAAGTGGTGCAGGTTTGAAACGCGCGAGCATCATTAAATTTGGAGACTAGATGCTCCATATTTGGACGCTTTTGGTGGAAGCACTACTGGTCCGTTGGTACCGAGATGTCGCACTCACACATAGGTGAGGAACCCAGTGGAAAAACCCATAGATCGGAGAGGGTATGCAGAAATTTGCGGTCTGCAATGAACATTTTCTGATGGAGAGGGGGGGTCCAGTGGAGGCTGCAACGCGGGTGTAGCTTCCCCTCCCCCCCCCCCCTTTTCAACACAAAAAAAAAAAAAAAAAAAAAAACCCCGCTTGCTAGTACTAGTTGAAAGGAACAACGGAATGAAACCCGGGTGGTTCTATATACACCCCCCCTTATTGCTAAGGACACCCCCCAAAAACCAAAAAGAAAATACCCAAACTAACCTTTAGTGTAATTACCATATTGCCCTTGAAATTTTCTCAGTACACCCTCCCTTCCTCCTCCTCCGTTTCGTTTTGAAAAGAAAAAAAAAAAAACACCCCTCAAACCCCCCTTAAACCCCTCGATCCATTTACATCGTTTAGGCGATCTTTGAAGGAGATTTAAGCCCCATTCGAAGCATGGACAAGCAACTAGTGATTTGGGACGAAGAATCGGCAGCAAAGGTACGTGTTCCACCTTGTTTCGAAATTTTTTTTTTTCACGGTTCGTGCTCCGTTCGGCACTGGATCGCCGAACAAAAGGCTTCTGTTCGGCTGAACAGTGCCGAACAGAAGCCTTCTGTTCGGCAACCCTCAACCGAACTCTTCTGTTCGGCTGCACAGTGCCGAACAGAAGGCTTCTGTCCGGCACTGTGCAGCCGAACAGAAGGGTTCTGTCCGGCTCTGTGCAGCCGAACAGAATGCCGGCGACGAGAGGGAGAAGGGGGAACGGGGGGGTTTTGGGCGTTGGCGAGGTGCTTTGGGCGGAACAGTTCAAAGGGAGACGGAGGGGGTTTGGCCGCCGGCGAGGTGCTTGAGGCGAGGTTTTTTGGGCGGAAGGGAGAAGCCGGCGGGTGTTTTGGAGGGGAAGAGCGGGGTGGGGGGGGTTTGGGGGGTGTAGAGAGCAATTTAGGTGAGGGGGTGGGGAGGGTGGGGGTAATTTAGGAATTTTTAATATTTTAGGGGTGTCCTTAGCAAATGGGGGGGGGGTGTAGAGAGTATTTAATTTTTTTTTAATTTTTGGGGGGTGTCCTGAGCAATAGGGGGGGGTGTATATAGAACCACCCATGAAACCCTCGCATATTCGCCCACCTATTCCACTACTACCCCTACTAAATCAGATAGCTACGAAAATGCCAAAGCCTGATATTCTAAGCAACACCGTCCAGATTCACCAAACGCCAGTAAGTAATTGCCGGAAAGAGTGGAGGGCAATATAGACAGTTTACTCTGGGGGGCCTCATAAATATCCCGTGACGGGACACGTGGCGAGATCGTTGTGGAAGGTCGGGACAGTCCCCATGAACGCCGCCACGTAGCCGAGGTACAGGACCTCTGCGGTTAAGGATTAACCTGCACCACGTCAGCGTCCCACGTGGACAAGCGAGTCCTAGTCATCACTTCCGGCCCCACAGTTCCCCCTTTAAAACACCCTCTTCTTTCCCCGGTCCTCTCTTCATGTCTCCCAAAGCTGGTCCGCAACACGTCGATTCCCCTCGCCGGAGGAAAAGAAAAAACACCGGAGACGTGGACGGAAGATTCGAATTTTCCGGCACGAAGGATCGCCGGACGGCCGGTGGAGACCGCCCAAAGCGACATGCTTTATGGTGATGGGAAGTCATTCCATTCTTCTTGCTTCGGAAATCGAGCACGGCGATTGCAGCAGGGATGGCGTACTGATGGAGTCGATGGCGATCTCCTGATCTTTTTGTTTTAATGAGTTCTTGATCGCCTTTTTTATTCCAAAATTTCTTGGTTGTCGCTTTTAATTCGAGCTCTGGAGTCGGTTCCGTAGGGTTCTATTATTAGCATTTCTTGTAATCTTGTGTCAGAGCTCCGATTCCACCATTTTTTCCTCGATTAAGTGGGGATTTTGGGCGTCCGAACTCTACAAATGGAACAGTAGCAGTTTTCTTTCCATTTCTGTAGCTTGGGGTGAGAGGAAGAGGTAAAGGAGCGAGGGTGTTTGGGTTTTGGGGAAACCATGCCGTTTCCGATGAAGATCCAGCCGATCGATGCGAAGGGGATGGTGAGGAGCGAGCCGGCCAAACCAGTGGGGAAATCGCGGCTGAAGCGGCTTTTTGAGCGGCAATTCCAATTCCCAGCCGTGCTGAGGATCTCGTCGGCCGAGAAGCTAGCCGCCGCCGCCGCCGGCGATCCGGAGCCCAGCTCCGTGTGCCTGGACAAGATGGTCCAAAGCTTCATGGAGGACAACAGCAGCGAGAAGCCGTCCCGCTGCGGCCGCCACCGATGCAACTGCTTCCACGGCAACTGCGACGAGAGGTCCGACGACGATGCGGACTTCCCCGGCGGCGACCCCTCTCCGTTGATCCCCACCTCCTCCGATGCTGCTGAGGTTGTCAAGGTAGGAGAAATACTTCGATCTCCGATCGCTTCTCATTCTAAAAGATCCCAAATCTTTGCTCATCTTGATCGCATCGATCTCTTCTATAGGGTTTAGTGCTCTGCACGAGCGTCGCGGAGAGGAATCTCTTGGCGGACGCGTCGAACATCATGGAGAATTTTACCAAGATGGGCAGAGGAAAAGAAGATTCTCGAAGGGCCGTCGCCGACGGCCTCCGCGCTCTCGGCTACGACGCCGCCGTCTGCAAGTCTCGCTGGGAGAAATGCCCTTCCTTTCCGGCCGGTAGATTTCGATCCAAATCGCCGTTAATTTTTTTATTCCTTTCATGCGTTCGATCGATTGACGGCGTTAGGTTGGTCTCGACGGCAGGGGAGTACGAGTACGTGGACGTGATCGTAGCGGGCGGGGAGCGGTTGCTGGTGGACGTGGACTTCCGATCGGAGTTCGAGATCGCACGGTCCACGAAGACGTACCGGGTGGTGCTGCAATCGCTGCCGTCCGTCTTTGTAGGCAAGGAGGACCGGCTGCAGCAGATCGTCTCCGTCGCCTGCGAGGCGGCGCGGCAGAGCCTCAAGAAGAAGGGTCTCCACTTCCCGCCGTGGCGGAAGCTCGAGTACATGCGGGCCAAGTGGCTCTCCCCCTTCGAGCGGACGGCCCCAATCATCCCCCCAGAACGAACACAACGATCAGACGGTCAAGGTGAAGTCGAAGCGAGGCGAGAGTCGGAGGATGGAAAGAAGAATGACAACAGCTGCGACGGCGGCACGATCGGTTCGACCTCAGCCATCCAGTTCTCCGGCGAGGCCGAGGAACCCGTCGCCATCGCGGAGGCGGCGATGGCGGAGGAGGAGAGGGTCACGGTAGTGGTGTCGTCGTGGGAGCCGCCGGCGGTGAATCCAAAGGCGGCCCAGAGAGGGGCGAAGGTCGTCCCTGGGTTGTCTTCCGTTCTCAGAGACGAGCCCTAATTTTCGAAGTTTTGGATATTTTCTTTTTTTTTTCTGCTGAGAAAAAACTATATATATATATATATAAGTATAACTGAAAAATCTCCTTATCCTTTTCTTTTTTCGGCCCCTTCGTAGGCCTGTAAGAACAAAAACTCGCCCTTGGACTAATATGTCAAAATAAATAGTAATAGAATACAATTACATTTCTTTTCTAAATAAATAATTGGGGCCCCACCCCAGCCCGCAGCATCTGGTACGCCCTTATAGTATTTATTTTAAATTTTGCTTCTGAGTTTTAAATAAAAGTAACTTTAATGTTTGTTTATGTTGTTCTTTATGTACAACTGACCAAGCCCCTGCGGTGGCGGTTTCTTGAAGGGAAACGGCGAGAGTCCAAGCGATAGAATAAAGGTTTATCTCTCCTCCCCCTTCATTTGATATCCTCCGTCCTATATTGCTTTATTCTTTTTCTTTTTATTTTTTTAAAATCTCTATAGCTATAAGGATATTAAAAATGAAAACGACAACCGAGTGGGACGGACGACGGCAGCCTCGTGCGTCTCGGACGCCGTGAGAGTGTGAACCCATAAACAATTCCACGGGAATTGCGTGATTCTCCCTGGCCTCAAACCGGACAGGCTAAAGGAGAAATCCGGCTTCGGTTCAGCTCCTTCCCGGCTCGAACCGGATTTACGAACCGATGAAACTACCCTTGTCTGGAAGGCATTGAATATGTCGTGCCTGCCGTCCTTTTCCTTCCACCTCCCTGGTTTCCTTGCGCACGTTAGCCTCCGCCCCTGTTCGGAGCTAACATGCGCCAAAGATTAAAAAACTAGGATGGGACGGTACCGCTCCCACGGGCTGGTGGTGGTATTAGTAAAGCTGCCCTCCGAAACGCGCCCCGCGTCTTGTCTCCATGATGGTGACATCCCCTCCCTCCCCACCACAATCATTGCACCATCTCTTCCTACCTGTATAGACAAATGCTGCCGAGGAGGAACCGTGAAATTTCTGTAAGACAATGCTTCTCTCTTTAGCGTGGGGACCCCTCCCACTTTCTGCCAAGGGAGAGGCTAGAGAGGGCGAGGACGCGAATCAAACAACCCTCGGCCATCGGCAAAGCAAATCCATGGCCTTCGAATAATGACAAACGGTAGGGAATACTGTTTAATAAGTAAAAAAGAGCATGATATGAAAAATAAATAATTGATTTTGAAAAAAATTAATCACTTTCGAAATAGATTTGAGTCTCTATTCATGTTTGGTTGGATTGGAATATAATTTAAACTAAATGTTAGGTAGAATTTTGAAACTAAAATAATAATGTGCATGAGAGAATAGATTTTAAAGCTAAATAGGAATTTTGAAAAAGGAAAACTCACACAAATTTCGCAAAAAAAAATTCTTTATATTCCTATATTTTCATATACTAGATATATGTGGTTTATCCTCTCGGTATATTCCATAAAATTATTAAAAATTATCGGATTTTGGAATGCCATTTACACCCTTATTCATGACCCGTCCAATCCATCTCTTTTGCTTCCTATATATCCAACCCCTTGAACCAGAACCATGTTTCTGGACCGTTTGTAAGGGGGAGCTAAGATGGCCCTATCGGACGCACCTCCCATGGCCGAAAACATTTATCCTGAAAATAATGGACACGCGACTTTACCAGTACCCGGTCTGGGGGGGTATTGAAAGCATGCCGGCCAATCGCAACCGCAATGGCTTCTTCACATCCTCATCGGTACCTTAAAAAAAAAAAAAAAAAGGCGTATTGAGACTTTTGGATGCACGTGAGTTCGTAGGTGAAACACATTATATATGCGTCAAGTCGCAAAATCCTGCTATAATCAATGTGGTAGTTGAGTAGGCGGACGGGGCCTGGGGATATTTTAGAAACGTCTGTATCAGCTGATGCGTGTGGATGATGGTGTTCTCAGCTGCTGATCTCAAATAATAGCTGGGTGCCAAAAAAAGTAAATATAAACTAGCACTTCATCTAGGAGTCATTTCATTTAAGTGATCTAGAAGTATAAAGCCTTAAATGAGATTTTTTTTATATATATATATATATATATATTTATGGAGAAGTGTAGTTGATTTTGAAGCTTTAAAAGGAGAGAAGAATACCAATCAGCTGAGCTCAGGCTGGTTTGGTCTTTAGTTTATTAGTCCGAGAGAATCCAAAGCTTGGCTCACCTGCAAAACTTACTCAATTGAGTCTCCTGTCCTCTTTGTCCTTGCGTTTGTATTCTCTGAAAACAAGGGGCCTGGGAGCCCTCTGTATTGCTTTGGCCAAGCCATCTTCTGACGCTCATGCTGAGAGCTCGCTGATTGGCCTCCGAAAATAATCCCCCTCGCTCCCTCGGGAGGAAGGAAGAAAACGACCGCACTCGAGCCCACTTTGGCAGCTATGTCGTCATCTCTGTCACCAAATTTAGTTTTAGTTGTACATCGAGACAGGCTCACCGTATGGGCTAGGAATCTTGACCCCGTCACGCTGTGTATATTTTTTCTCTGAGGCAGCGTCACGCTATCTGTATTGCCCAGTGGGAGGACCACCACCTCTAGGTGAGTTAGACCAACCACTGACATCAGAGATCAAAGGGACCAAGATAACAATGGGTTGGGCCAGTCTAGGGGGGGGACAAACACTATCCATGGGAGAGGATATGGGCAGGTAATTCTCAGCTCCATTCCCGGGAAGTAGCATGTTAGGTGGGCATTCAGTTCACCTTTCAATGCATTATTTTTGCATGATCAATTATTTTTGGGACCTCCCTCCCAAATGGGGACTCTCAATTGTCCTGCTGCCTTGTTGAAATACGGAGGGGTTAAGGCTGGCTGGAGAGTAGTCCAAGTCCTGCCAATGAAGTGTCCATTCTGCATTCAATATGATCCAAAGTATGAAAAATCCTACTAGTCTTGCACAGTCATACTATTATAGATCAGGTAATTCATTTTGACCGTTCAATGTTGTAGAACTGCTTCACTCTTCTTGATTTCACTTCTAAACTTAAGGAGGACTTTTATGAGTCATTGGTCAGAGGCAGTGAAGTTGATCCCTTTCGCATTAGAGCTCTTGATGAGTCAAAGGTGGTTGGTGTTGGAGAGGGGGAGGGGGAGGGAGAGAGAGGAAGAAAAACTCAATTTTAGGATACTTACTTTTATGAAGTTTATAACACAAGTTTCACAATCTCGAGCAACAATTTTGGCTTTGAGGGATTGACCTATAACTATTAAACAATATTAAGCAATCATTTCATCCGGAGGGGGGGGGGGGGACCAGTTTGCAGCCTTATTCTTACGCGCTTACATCCTGTGATTAACTTGAAAGCAACCCCAAAACCACGGGATATGTGAGATTAAAACGTCTTCAGCGCGCAATGGATTTGTAAACTATACCGACTCTGGATATAATAATATAGGCCTCGATTTGGGAGATATGCATCTTCAACAGCTCTTGCTTCGTTAATTATTATATATATTAAATCAAAAGTGTTGGAGGAAAAACCCCAAGTCATATCGCCACGGAGGCGCTCGGCCAAAGAGCGCCGACCAGGAGGATGCTCGGCCAAAGAATGCCGACCAGGAAGGCGCTCGACTAAAGGGCGCCGACCGGAGAGAGCGCCAAGAGGCGCCCAATCAAAATAACCAAGTAGAGATGCTCGGATAGGAAGAGCCGACCAGCGGACGCCGACCAGAGAAGCGCTCAACTAGAAAGCACTGACTAGAGAGAGCGCCAAATAGAGGCGCTCGGCTAGAAGGTGCTCGCCCAAAGGGCGCCGACCAGGAGTACTCGAAGCAACCCCGCCACAGGGCACCCCTCTGAGCGACCAGCTCGGCTCGGCACCCTTGCCGAGCCGATGCCTTAACTAATACTCCTCCCCGCCAAGCTTTCTCGAAAGGTCCGGCGGCTATACACGCGACTCTACTATAGCCTGCCACTATCTCCAAGCCATCAAGGCATAAGATCTCTGCAGGTATTCGGCACGACCTGCCATTAATGCATGAGACTCCCTCAAGTCTCCGATGCACCCAGTCATTTAATGAGCACGGCCCAAGACGATCTCCGGATCACTGAACCATCAGAGCGTATGGCTCTCCCTGACCGCCGGTTCATTCGGTAATAAATGCACTTACCATCCACGGACCCCAGGCCCACCACAGCCGGCGGTTCAACCACTCCAACAGGTCCGATCGACCGTGACAACTCCCTGATTCAGGTCTGATTCGGTCCCGTTCTCCACTACGCCATTAATGGGCCAAATCGTGCCCAATTATTACAAAAGAGGACAAACCTCCTGTCACCTCCCAGGTAACAAAAATCCTTCTATAAAAGGAAACCTGGGGGAAAAAGGATGGGGGCCCCCGGACAGAACCCTCCTGGACCGGGTGAAAAGAAGCAAACAGCACAGACACAATGGAGGATATCACCCTCTTCATCTTCTTCATCTTATCCAAATATTCCTGCTGTCTTCTCCATATACTCTCTTCCTTGCTCTCTCCACATATCTGCCCCCCTCTGACTTAAGCATCGGAGGGCCGGCGCCGGGGAGCCCGGCCACCGGCTTTTTGCAGGACTTACACCCCTCCAGGAGGACGTCACCAGTCGGCGCGCCGCCGACCACCGTCCCTGCAGCGAAGCTCCTCCTTCCCCGGCTTCGCGGTAGCCCCTGGGTCCAATTTCCAGCAACAGTTGGCGCTAGAGGAAGGGCCCGAGTTCGCTGCCATGAAGCTAAGAAGCAAAGGGGCTTCCAACGCCTCTCGACGTCCTCCACCCAGTCCTGAGCATTCCGTCCGGAACTCACCACCTCCGGCCGAGTCAACCCCTCAAGTTCGGCCGGAGCAGTTTGATACCCTGGTGCAACAAGTGCAAGCCTTGGCTACCGCTGTCCAAAGCTTGCAACCCAGGGGCATCCCAACGGCACCGCCTCCTCCGGCTCCAGCTCAACCGGAGCCTCCTACAAGCGGACTTCCCCTTCGAGGTCAGGACTCCCAAGTCCAGGCCTCCCTCTGGAGAGAGCACCCAGCCAGAGGCTACGGAGGCTGGCCACAGCCTTCAGAAGCTGAGTCGGTTCCAGGGCAACCTGCGCTCGAACGAACCGCTGCAGTGATCCTCCGGAATGATGAACTCGACAAGAAGGTCGAGAAGCTGGAGCGCCAAATCCAGGCACTCCACGGGAGAAAATCAGGACGTGATAACGACTTCGAGTTCACTACGAAGTCACCATTCTCCCCGGAGATCGAAGATGAACCGGTCCCACTACGGTTCAAGATGCCCCAGGTGGAGCCTTACAACGGCAAGGCTGATCCCCTTAACCACCTGGAGAGTTACCGGGTCTTAACGGCCCTACAAGGAGCCTCGGAGGCCATGATGTGCAAAGCTTTTCCGGCGACACTCCGAGGGCCAGCCCGGCTTTGGTTCACCGGGCTGAAGCCGAGTACTGTCTCTTCCTTTGAGCAGCTCGGCAGACAATTTGCTGGCAACTTTGCCGCCAGCCAGCCCCAGCGGCGGACATCCGACTTCCTCCTTGACATTAAACAAAAGGAGGGAGAATTCTTCAAGGAGTACTTGGACCGGTTCACCGCCGCAACATGGGAGGTCCGGGAGCTTGACCAGTCCATCGCGATGTTCGCACTAAAGACTGGAGCCCGGTCCTACAGATTCCTCTTCTCGATCGAGAAGAATTTCCCTGCGGACCTCACTGAAATGTTCGCTCGGGCGCGGAAGTATGCCAAGGCAGAAGAGGCCGTGGCGGTTAGGCGGGGTGGGACCGAGCAGAACCCCAAGAAGAGACGTCGCGAGGAGCGCGGCCGGCCCAGAAGCCCGTCTCCGCGACGAGCTAAGAATCCGCCCCGCCCGAAGAGTCCACCCCGGTTGAGAGGACCGCCACAGCAGAGGTCACCACTCCGCCCGAGGTTCCCACTGCAGGCCCGTGCACTCGAAGGGAGGTATGAAAAGTATACTCCCCTCAATGCTCCTCGGGCTGAAATCCTCATGGAGATTGAGAGTCGGGATTGCATCCGGCTCCCACCTCCGAAGCCAGACACCAGAATCCGGCGTGATCTCCGGAAGTATTGCCGTTTCCACCGGGATCACGGCCATGATACCGAAGATTGTTATCAGCTCCGAAATGAGATCGAAGCACTCATTCGCCGAGGGGTGCTCGATCGGTTTGTGCAGGGCCGGCGTGAAGGGAAGAAGCCAGCCGAAGGAGCAGCACAGCCTGAAGGTTCAAATGCCAACAGGCCCATCGCCGGCGTCATCAACACTATCCGAGGCGGGACCTCGGCTGGGGAAGCCTCAGGAGAAGAAGCCTCCTCAAAGCGCCCGCGCACCTCTGAAGCCATCTCCTTCTCAGATGATGATCTAGAGGGAGTCGAAACTCCCCATGATGATGCCGTGGTCATCTCCATGATCATAAATAAATTTGATGTAAAACGCATCCTGGTTGATAATGGAAGCTCGGCGAATGTTTTGTATTTTGGTGCTTATTGTAAAATGGGGATGACAAAAGAACAGCTGCGGAGGATGAATGCTCCGTTAGTTGGATTTACTGGGGATTCAGTCCCAGTAGAGGGCGAGATCGACCTTCTGGTCACAGCCGGGCTCGCCCCTCGTGAAAGTACCGTGGGTATGAGCTTCCTTGTAATACGCCTGCCCTCGGTTTACAATGCCATCCTTGGAAGACCAAGACTCAACGCCCTCCGAGCAGTGGTCTCAACTCACCACCTGCTGATGTGATTCCCTACCAGCCAGGGAGTCGGTGAAGTTCGAGGGGACCAAATAGTGGCAAGGCGATGCTACCTGCGACCCACGAGGCAAGACGACCAGCCGAGGTGTCTGCCCCAACGACTGACCAGCCTTCGACTGAAATTATGGAGGCACGGGTCAACCCCCAGAAAGAGAGGGTAGAGCCTGGTGAGTTGTTAATTCAAGTTTCCTTACGAGAGAACTTTTCCGAGCTAACCGTGCAGGTCGGCTCTGGCCTTGGCGAACACGAGAGGAGTCGCCTCGTCAACTTCCTACGGGACAACATGGATGTCTTCGCATGGTCGCCTGCAGACATGCCGGGATAGATCCGGAGGTCATGGTCCACCGGCTTCAGGTGAAGCCGACCTGCAAGCCCGTGCGACAAAAGAAGCGAGGCGCCGCCCCTGAACGACAACGAGCAGCAGCCGAAGAGGTCGGCAAGCTCCTAGAAGCCGGCTTCATCCGGGAGATATCCTACCCGGAATGGCTCGCCAATGTGGTCCTCGTCAAGAAAGCCAGCGGGAAGTGGCGTATGTGCGTGGACTATACCGACCTGAATAAAGCCTGCCCGAAGGACAGCTTTCCACTCCCCAGCATCGACCAGCTCGTGGACTCCACCTCGGGTCACGAGCTGCTGGCATTCATGGACGCCTTTTCCGGATACAACCAGATCCGCATGGCGTCGGAAGATGAGGAAAAGACAGCCTTCATCGCCGACGGGGGAACCTACTACTACAAGGTAATGCCATTCGGCTTGAAAAATGCCGGGGCAACTTATCAAAGGCTGGTCAGCCGGATCTTCAAAGACCAAATAGGCCGAAACATGGAGGTCTACGTGGATGACATGCTGGTAAAAAGCAAGGTGGCGCAAGACCACATAGCCGACCTCAATGAAGCATTCTCTACACTCCGAAAGTACCAGATGAAGCTCAACCCAGCTAAATGTGCATTCGGGGTCACCTCCGGCAAATTCCTCGGCTTCATCATTACACAACGAGGAATTGAGGCCAATCCAGAGAAGATCCGAGCCCTCCAAGAGATGACACCTCCCAGGACGGTCAAAGAGGTACAGCGGCTCACGGGCCGAGTGGCAGCCCTCGGGAGATTCATCTTCCGCTCGGCCGAGCGCTGCCTTCCATTCTTTGCAGCCCTCAAGAAGCCGAAGAACTTTTTGTGGTCGGACGAGTGCCAGCAATCTTTTGAAGAGCTCAAGCACCTACTGGCTTCCCCTCCCCTGCTCATGAAGCCTCAACAGGGTGAGCTCCTCTACTTGTATCTAGCTGTCTCCCCTGTAGCAGTAAGCTCGGTCCTGGTCCGAGAGCAGGGCAAACTCCAGAAGCCGGTATATTATACCAGTCGGGTCTTAAGGGACGCCGAGACCCGATACTCCAAGCTTGAGAAGACCGCCTATGCTTTGGTCATCTCGGCTCGGAGGCTCCGACCCTACTTCCAAGCTCATACAGTGGCTGTGCTGACTGACCAGCCGGTCAAGCAGATCCTGCAGAGATCAGATCGCGCGGGTCGGATCACTAAATGGGCCATTGAGCTCGGAGAATTCGACATCGAGTACCGGCCCAGACCGGCGATCAAAGCACAAGCACTCGCAGACTTTATAGTCGAGTGCACCATACCGGATGAGGTCGAGCCTGAACCTGAGCCACCGGTGGAGCTGACCCCGAGTTTGACATGGACTCTGCATGTCGATGGCTCTTCAAACTCGGGGGGTAGCGGAGCGGGACTTATCCTCACCAGCCCGGAAGGGGTGGTTGCCGAGCAAGCCTTGCGCCTCGAATTTTCTGCCTCAAATAACATGGCGGAGTATGAGGCACTTGTCGCCGGGCTCAAGCTAGCCAAGGAGCTAGGAGTGAAGGGCTTGAAGGCCTTCAGTGATTCTCAGCTCGTTGTCAACCAAATTATGGGCGACTTCGAAGCCAGAGACCCGACCATGCAGAAGTATCTTTAGAAGGTACGGGATCTCGTCCGACCTTGGAGTCCTTTCATATTCAACATGTTGCCAGGTCGGAGAATCTCAGGGCCGACCAGCTATCAAAGCTGGCGTCCTCTCGCATGAGCGAGCTTTCCAAAGAGGCAGTGCTGGAATATCTCCAAAAGCCCAGCACAGACGGGCCCGAGCAGACCCTCTGCACCGAGTTCGAGCCAAGCTGGATGGATGAACTCATCAGCTATCTGCAAGACGAAACCCTCCCCGCTGATGAACGAGAGGCTCGCCGAATCAAGCGCCTCGTCACCCGGTACATACTACACGAGGGAAAGCTCTATCGGAGATCCTTCACCTCTCCCCTCCTCAGATGCCTTCGCCCAACGGAAGCTAATTATGCCCTGCGCGAAGTCCACGAAGGAATTTGTGAAAACCATCTGGGAGGGCGAGCATTGGCCCATAAAATTCTGCGCCAAGGATATTATTGGCCGACACTCCAGAAGGATGCTATGGATTTCGTCCAAAGATGCGACCGGTGCCAAAGGAACGCCAATGTTCAGCGCCGGCCCTCGGCTCCTTTGACCTCTATCAGCTCCCCTTGGCCTTTGCCCAGTGGGGGATTGACATTCTAGGGCCATTTCCATTGGCCACCGGGCAAAGGAAGTTCCTGGTCGTCTCCATCGACTACTTCACAAAGTGGGTAGAAGCCGAGCCCCTCGCCCGGATCACCGAGCAGAAGATGTGGGATTTCGTCTGGAAGTCCATCATTTGCAGATTCGGGCTTCCCCGCATCCTTATCTCTGACAACGGTCGCCAGTTCGACAACATCCATTTCAGAGAGTTCTGCTCCGAGCTTGGCATTGACCACCGCTTCACCTCGGTCGCGCATCCTCAGACAAACGGAGAAACCGAGGTAACAAATCGTACTATCTTGCACGGTCTCAAAGCCAGGCTCGACAAATCTAAAGGACAATGGGTCGAAGACCTGTACAATATCCTGTGGGCTTACCGGACCACGTTCCGCGTCCCCACCGGCGAGACTCCCTTCAACCTAACATATGGGACGGAGGCCGTCATTCCACTAGATATTGGGCTCCCCTCTCCAAGAGTTGAGCACCATGATGCCAGCTCCAACTCTTCGCAGCTCAGAGGCAACCTCGACCTGATCGAGGAAACAAGGGAGGCCGCCCGAGTGCGTATGGCAAGGTACCAGCAAAAGACAGCTCAGTACTACAACGCCAGGGTCAAAGTCAAATCTTTCAGACCAGGGGACCTTGTCCTCAGAAGAGCTGAAGCCTCCCGACCAACTGAGCAAGGGAAGCTGGCCCCAAATTGGGAAGGACCATACCGAGTCACGTGCATCCGCCGACCCGAGACTTATAAGCTAGAGTCCCTAGACGGGACTCCCATTCCACGGAGTTAGAGCTCTGAAAATCTCCGCGTGTACCACCAGTAGAACCCTAAGGGGTTCCCCATTATTCAACCATTGAATTTCATTCTATGAATTTCATTTCACAATAAACTGATGGTTTGCGTGCTTATTCCGAGCTCACCAATTCTCCTGATTATCTCATGCCATCAGGTTTATTCTTCTTCCCTGACCACGGTTGGGATGCCCCGGTGCCTCGGGATGATGGAGTACCTACGTGGGCTCCCTGAAGATGTTCGTGAGTTCGTGGCGCGCTCTCTACCGGCGACGAGCTCGGCTCGTGCTCCATCGACTATTGAGTAGCGGTCCTCTCTGACCGGACGAGCTCGGCTCGTGCTCCATCGACTATTGAGTAGCGGTCCTCTCTGACCGGACGAGCTCGGCTCGTGCTCCATCGACTATTGAGTAGCGGTCCTCTCTGACCGGACGAGCTCGGCTCGTGCTCCATCGACTATGAGTAGCGGTCCTCTCTGACCGGACGAGCTCGGCTCGTGCTCCATCGACTATTGAGTAGCGATCCTCTCTGACCGGACGAGCTCGGCTCGTGCTCCATCGACTATGAGTAGCGGTCCTCTCTGACCGGACAAGCTCGGCTCGTGCTCCTACCCCGACCTCGGCCAGGATGCCTCGAGACGTCGAGATGCCCCGATTTATCGGGATGCCCCGATGCGTTGGGATGCGGTCTTCATTGACCAAGACGAGCTCGGCTCGCTGTCCGCCGGCTTCAGCCGACGAGCTCGGCTCGTTCTCCATCGCCGGATTTCTCTGCCTATGTCCTCGAAGAACGGACCCCGAGCAGAGGAGCGTCTTTAGTTGCCTCGGCGCAAGGACGCATACGGTACCAGGTACCCGTTTATTTAATGTCTTTATATTATTCTATTCTTGAATTTTTCTCTGCCGATGTCCTCAAAGAACGGACCCCGAGCAGAGGAGCGCCTTTTGTCGCCTTGGCACAGGGACGCTCACGGTACAAGGTACCCATTTATGTTTTTACATTAACGCTTCTACATTATCTATTGTCCTTGGATCTCTGCCAACGTCCTTAAAGAATGGACTCCGAGCAGAAGAGCATTTTCAATCGCCTCGGCGAAAGAATGCTCACGACACCAAACTATTATACTATGGTGAATCCCCGTCACAAGCTGACGAGTATTCAACCCATTTGTTGGAAAAGAATCTGGTCCGCCCCGATAACTCAAGGCTCGGACCCAGAGTTCACTAACTGCGCTAAAATTTAAGTCCTAGAGACCGCCTTAGGGCTCGGTCGAATTCTGGACTAAGCTCGGGAAGACTCTCCGAGCCCAAATCCCTTTGGCGTAAGCGTTGTTATGCCGCCGGTCGAAGGACCGAGCAATGAAGCTCGGCAAGCCGAACCTAAAACCAAACCCTGTGGCGGGTAAAGCTGAGGCCATAGAGCCCATGTCCTTGGAGCCTAAAATGGGCCCGAACAGAAAAACTTGGGACTATAACAGAATGGTTTCCAAAAATATGTATTCATTTCAAAAAAGCCCGCAGGCTGAGTACAAGGATTCGGGCTCGGCCCTTACAAATGTCGTGATCGTCCCGATTTAAAAATAACAGAAGTTATATCAAGGCTCGAGCTCGACGACTTCGGTCTCAGCAGCGTCGGGGGCGGCAGGCTCAGCAGTCGGGGCTTCGGTAGCCTCGGCAGCAACGGGAATAGCCTCAGGGGCGGCTTCGGTCGCCTCGGCCAAACCTTCCTGGTTGACCCCAGGAGTTTCTGCCTCCGCCTCCGCCTCTGCCTCTGGCCTTTCGACCCCTGCTCCTGGTTGGAGCAGGTTCACATCGAAATCTGGGAGGAGCTGCCGCAGCTGGTTCCGGAAGTTCCGGAAGCCCTGAATCAGCCCGTTCACGCCCTCCTCTGCTAGGAGGTCGCGAAACTCCTCCGACTCACGAAAGAGCGCCACTGCGCTCTGGGCTTGCTCCCGAGCCTCGAGCTCCCGAGCCTCATGATAGGTGGCCTTCCGCTCGAGGTCCCTTAGCTCCCGCTCGAGCTCTAAGTAGCGAACGCGGGCGTTCCCCACCTCCTACTCACGGGAGGCCAGCACTTCCTCGGCTTTGGCCAACCGAGCCTCTACGGCGCGCAGCTCGGACCTCGCCAATGCATGTGCGCCCTTCTCCTCCTCGAGCTCGGCGGTCAGAGCTCGGACTCCCTCCTCGGATGCTCCAACTTTTCCTTAGAGCACCTGACGTTCGGCCTCGGCGGCTTGGTACTTCGCCTCGGCGGCTAGGTACCTCGCCTGGGCCTCGTCATAACCGCGCTGGCACCTCCGGGCCTTCTCCCGGTATTCTTGGACTAGGTGCATCAGCATCTCCGTCTCGTGTAAATGCTGTAAAAGAGACGAAAAGAAAAACATAAGGGGCCACTAGTAGAAAACCTATACAGATTACACAGGTGGAAAATTTTACTTACCCGGACAGCATTGCAGCGGGTAATGTCCATGAAAGCATTGTAGCTCATGGACTGCATCGCGGCCCGGTCGGCCGGAGCAGCGCGACCCGGAATATCTCACGCGCTACTCGAGGGTTTTCGAGGGCCGAATCACCCTCAAATACTGACCAGGTGGGTGCAAGGGGCACCCGTTCCCCCGAGCCCGATGGGCCCGGAAGGCCAGCATCGGCTGGCCTAGGCGGAGCCGACCCCGAGGCTCCCTGACTGCTCCCCGGCTCGGAGCTAGGGGGCTGGGGTCGGACGAGCGGCTGATTTGACCGCCGCACAACTATAGCGGGGCGTGCAAGCACGGGACCCGCGGAACTCCTCCCCTGGTCGGCAACTGTAGCGTCCTGCCGACTAGGAATCTGCGCTAAAGGCGCTGGGCATGGGGGCGCCACCGAGGCTCCTCTGGAGCCCGAGCCCCTGGAATCCGCGCCCTCCCTCCGACCAGCTTCGGGGCGCGTGGGCTGAGAAGGGCCCGCCTCGGAGTGAGCGGGGCGAAAAGGACCCGCCTCGGCCACCGCTGCCGCCGGGGGCGCCGGGGGCGCTGAGGTCGCCGAGACCTTCTGCTTCTTCCTCGGCTCGGTAGGCTCGCCCGAGAGCTCGGTTGCCCTCTTTTGAAAGCGAGCATAGAGGACTTTGCTTTTCGTCACCATCTTTGCGATATCTGCAAAGGCGAACAGGATTAGAACATTAGAACAGTAAGGAAATAAAAAGAGACACTGTAACTACCCTTACCGTGGGGACGTGCCGAGCTCAAGCCCACGTTCACCAAAGCGTCCTCACATATGAGGCCGTTCAGTAAGATGCCGTCCCCGAGGCTGCGGATGGCGTCGAGGATCCCCTGCTCACGTGGAGAAAGTCTGGGGGGTTTGTTGATGGACTTGAGCTGAGCCGGTCCCCACCGGGGGTCAAACCCCCAGGACTGTGCAGAACCAAGGAAGAAGAATTTCTCCTTCCAGCCATGAATGGACGAGGGGGCACCATGAAAGAGTGGCCGACCCGCCCGAAGGGCGATGTAAAGCCACTCCCCGTCTCCCGGATTCGACTTAAAGATAAAAAGTCGCCGGAAAACGTTAACAGAGGTCGGAATCCCCTGCAGTAAACACAGTGACAGAAAGCCCATCACTGTCCTCCAGGCATTCGGAGTGAGTTGCGCCGGAACCAACTGGCATACCGTCAGCAACTCATTCACGAAGCCGTGAAGAGGAAATCGGAGGCCGGCCCAGAGTGATTCCAGGTGCACTCCAATCCGGCCTACCGGAGGATCGGTTATCCGATCCCTCCGCCTGGCGGGCTCCAAACGGAACCCGTGAAGAGGGAAGAACCACTCTTCGGTCATTTCGACCTCCAGGATGCTCATGGTGGACTCGACTTCGCTAGGGAGAGAACCCATTGCGAGAAAAAGAAATCAAAAAGAAGAGGGACCTGAGGGAAACGCCGGAGAGAAGGAACTTTGGTCTGAGGAAGACTGGAAGAAAAGCTGGAAACAGAAGGCAATAGAAAGAGGATAAGGGGCCAGGGGAGAGTTTAAATAGACCTCCCCAACGGCCCAGATCAGCGAAAAAAATGCTGTATCCTGTTTAGATGGCGACGCGTGTCGGTCCAAAAGACAGAACGACGCATTTAATTAGGGCTAGCGCTTCGGACACCGAAGCGCCCCATCGGATCGTGCGGCCCCATCATGAGCCCACGACGCGAGGACGCTTCGCAAAAAGTGTCCCAATAATGAGACTCTTCGGGAAAAGAGAGACGCTGCCTATTAAAGGCACCTCAAAGCGCTCGATAATTCAAAACGCGCAACAAATTAAAATTTTCGGAATTCGTAATGCCCCAACTAAAGCTACTTCCCGCGCTCCAGCTGGTAGCCAACTGGAACTCGGAAGTCGGGGGTAGTGTTGGGGGAAAAATCCCAAGTCATACCGCCACGGAGGCGCTCGACCAAAGAGCGCCGACCAGGAGGATGCTCGGCCAAAGAATGCCGACCAGGAAGGCGCTCGACTAAAGGGCGCCGACCGGAGAGAGCGCCAAGAGGCGCCCAATCAAAATAACCAAGTAGAGATGCTCGGATAGGAAGAGCCGACCAGCGGACGCCGACCAGAGAAGCGCTCAACTAGAAAGTGCTGACTAGAGAGAGCGCCAAATAGAGGCGCTCGGCTAGAAGGTGCTCGCCCAAAGGGCGCCGACCAGGAGTACTCGAAGCAACCCCGCCACAGGGCGCCCCTCTGGGCGACCAGCTCGGCTCGGCACCCTTGCCGAGCCGATGCCTTAACTAATACTCCTCCCCGCCAAGCTTTCTCGAAAGGTCCGGCGGCTATACACGCGACTCTACTATAGCCTGCCACTATCTCCAAGCCATCAAGGCATAAGATCTCTGCAGGTATTCGGCACGACCTGCCATTAATGCATGAGACTCCCTCAAGTCTCCGATGCACCCAGTCATTTAATGAGCACGGCCCAAGACGATCTCCGGATCACTGAACCATCAGAGCGTATGGCTCTCCCTGACCGCCGGTTCATTCGGTAATAAATGCACTTACCATCCACGGACCCCAGGCTCACCACAGCCGGCGGTTCAACCACTCCAACAGGTCCGATCGACCGTGACAACTCCCTGATTCCGGTCTGATTCGGTCCCGTTCTCCACTACGCCATTAATGGGCCAAATCGTGCCCAATTATTACAAAAGAGGACAAACCTCCTGTCACCTCCCAGGTAACAAAAATTCTTCTATAAAAGAAAACCTGGGGGGAAAAGGATGGGGGCCCCCGGACAGAACCCTCCTGGACCGGGTGAAAAGAAGCAAACAGCACGGACACAATGGAGGATATCACCCTCTTCATCTTCTTCATCTTATCCAAATATTCCTGCTGTCTTCTCCATATACTCTCTTCCTTGCTCTCTCCACATATCTGCTCCCCTCTGACTTAAGCATCGGAGGGCCGGCGCCGGGGAGCCCGGCCACCGGCTTTTTGCAGGACTTACACCCCTCCAGGAGGACGTCACCAGTCGGCGCGCCGCCGACCACCGTCTCTGCAGCGAAGCTCCTCCTTCCCCGGCTTCGCGGTAGCCCCCGGGTCCAATTTCCAGCAACAAAAAGGAACCCAACTTGTTTGGGAAACAGAAGACCTTGATGCTAATGGTTGAAGTGGACAATGCTAGCCTAAATCCTTGTTTTTAGGCCTCTATGCAGAAAGAAAAAAAAAGATCTGTGAAGATTTCTTATTTTCTCTCTCACAAGATTTGTAAGGATGTTGGGTTCTTGTGGACGATCTTTAAATAGATTGCCCAATCCACAAGTCTGGAAAGAAATCAAGCCAATTCCTGTTGGATTTTTCAAATAGTATCTTAACTTTTTTTTTCTAAAGTAGAAAGTAATTTAGGGTATGTTGCGCTGAATTCTATGAGATAAGCCAAGATTAGAGCACATGTTGAAGAAGGAGAAGGAGAGCGGAGGTCGTTTGGCCTACTCTCTCTCCCTTCCTTCCCTTGTGTTCTCTTTTTCGGCCGATCTCGCCAGATCCGGTAAAAAGTTCCCAAATAGATTCTTAATCTTATAAAACTCTATACATTTATTTTATTAATATCTTGATTGATATGACTAATGTATGTTATTGAGATCTACATTTCTAGTCCGAATGGAGCCGAATAACTAATATTTTTTTTATTATAAGTTCATATTCTTTTTCACATGGTAAAACAAACATATGTTTTTTCTTTATTCATGTTTTTCTCATTCGTTCTGACTTTTTTAATGATCTTGATTAATGATACTTAATTGAGATTAAGTATCATAAAAAGAAAAATAGTTACTAAAGTTATTTATTTTTTTGAAGAAATAAATAAGATATCTAGGCACAGCAGCATTTTGATACCACCAGAGAGGAAAAAAAATCTAAATTGAGTTGTACATAAGTTATTATTTCATATATACTTAATATATTGCAGTAACCTAAAAAATAATGTTATCATATGGTATTTATGTTGAGTATTTAAATTAGTTTTGAAAAGATTTATTTAGATTATTATAAAATTTAATAATATTACACCTATATACCTTAATGGTTAATATATTATCCATATTTATTAAACACTAAAACTCATAGCAAGATGATATTCAATCTCTATTCTATTGCATACTCAATGTTCTATGCTAGGTGTTTACCCCAAATCCTTGCTCAGATGGATACGGGGGAGATGCATGGCAAAATCGCTACGTGGTGAGAAGAGAACAAATACAACACACCTTCAGAAAGTTGACTACAAGTATCTAGGGGTGGCAATCGGGTCGGATCGAATCATAAACGGGTCGCATCACATGCAGGTCGGGTCAGAAAATCATAAACCTGAACCCGACCTGTTTATTAAGCAGGTCAGAAATTACAACCTGAACCTGACCTGTTTATTAAACAGGTAACCCGACCCGACCCGTTTAACCTGTTTAATAAACAGATAACCTGTTTATCCAACTTGACCCGACTTGTTTAACCTGTTTGTCCAACCTGACCCGTTTAACCTGTTTATACCTATTTAACCTACCAACCCAACCTGTTTAACCTGCCCAACCCGATCTGTTTAGACCTGTTTAGACCCGTTTAACCTGTTTAGACCTGTTTAACCTATTTAACCCGTTTAACATGTTTAGACCTGTTTAACCTGCCAACAGTTAAACGGGTTAAACGGTTTAAACGGGTCAGACATCTAAAATCCGTATCCGACCCATTGAAAGAAGGAATTCGCGCTTATCATAAACGTCCACCTCTTCCTTTTCTCCGTGTTGTGACCCCAAAGCAAAGTACACGAACCACCTGTGTACTGTAATCGAGCGCGTCGAAGTAGTCCAAAGGTGAGTCTGCCAGTCCAGAGTTTGGTCAACCGATCAGCCAAACCTGTCGAACAGCCTTTGCAAAACTGTCCGTTGCCTCCTCCAACATTTCCTGCTTGGAGCGGGCAAAACGATAAGCAGCAGGACATTTACCTCCTGTGCGCAAACAGGTTAAACGGGTAGACCTGTTTACGACCCGAACCTGTTTAGGCCAAATCCAAACCTGTTTATGGCGGGTCGAACACGGGTCGGGTTGGCGGGTCGGGTCATATTTTGCCACTCCTACAAGTATCTCATTAGAGGCTGAATATGCGGAATGGCTAAAAGAAGGTTGATATAGAGTAGGCCGAATGGAGATACGGCAAGAAATTCGACAAATCAAAAGTTGTTTCGGTCTGACAGTTGGTGTAAAATGATCATGTCGAAACATGTGTTTAGTGGAAGATAACCATCAATTGTTACCAGAATTGCCAAGCAGATGTAATTACCACCATCAAGAGTGGGCAAGTACTATGTACTAGTCTAAACATTAGAATTATATTCTATATTGAAGACTCTTCGACAATCAATCCAATCAAATTATCTTTATCTTTATCTTAGTCTTTTTTTCTAGGAGTAGGTGTAACTTAGAATTTCAACCATAGCCTAACACTATATCCTTCTACCGTAACCCAGCACTACATCCCTATCCAATTTCATCTCCTTCGATTAATGGTGTGACAATAAAAAAGTCTTTGAAAGTCAAGATAATTGGACTTACGCTACTCTTTATCCTTTCTTTGATCCACATCTTTCTGAGTAACTAGTCCAATGTCAGTGGCATGCCCGTGCACCCTTGCCCAAGCAAGCTTGGTGGTGCACCCTCCATCCCAACCAAATCGAGTTCCCTAGGAATCTTAAGCTTCCTGGCTTGTCTAAATGGGATGGAAAGGGCAGTAACAAGCTTCCTGGCATACCTGATGGGAGCCTACTGGGTCATTGTTATGCTCTTTTCAATGGGATAATTGCATAGTTGTCATCATGCCATTATCAAAGCAAGCTAAGGAAGTAGCTGCAGAAAAAGCGGTTGCTATTCTAAGGCCACTTTAGAGATATATAGCATTTTTGGATCTAGTAGCGGGACGGTTTGAAAGACTTTTCCATAGTTGAAAGCCAATATGCAAAGCTACATCACATTCTAGCATATCCTATAGTGAAGATAGCCAAGCCATCCTTGTGATGCAAGAATAAGCTTATTAGCTAGAATATAGGCGTACTATGGTATATGAAAAAGTAGAGTTAGAACTTTGGCTCTTCAAAAGATAATAGCCAAAGATGATACCATGGAGATTTCAGAATTTATTTATCGAGGTATCCTGGAAGTCGTGTCAGTGAAGTTGCAGCAAATTGAACCATCAAGAGAAGTTTTGATCAATATCTAGCCGAAATATGAGATTGTCGGTCGTGGTGAGGTATTAGTTTATGATCATTTGTCTAGAAGTGATGGTGCAAAAATAAAATTGTTCTCCCAAGTGCAGGAGAATCGCACAAGTAGTATAACTCGGAAGTCCGAGGTCGATTCCTCAGGGAACGATATATGGATTATTAGCTTAATTTCAGATTAATTGATTCAATAAACTTGTGGATTAAGATGATGGTTTGCAAATAGAAAATAAACCAGTAAATAGAGAGTCGAAGTTTGGATAGATTAAGATGGTGTAGGGATCCAGAATCTCCTTTAATAATATCAAGTTCATGCAATAAATTCTATGATTCTTTTGTTTTCTTTTAAAAATTATAAGCAGATAAAATTTAATTATTGAGTATGTTCTTGATAACATGAATTCTCTTTTTAAGCATTCAACGTGCCTTAGAACGTCAACGATGAATCAAATAATTGAGGAAGACATGTATCAATAAGCATAAATCATAAAAGAATTTTCAACATATAAGAATCATAACATAATCAAAAGATAAATCGTATAAAGCAAAGGATTAGAATTTACATCATGAACTCGGTACACCAAAGGATCCTCCTTCACCCATCACCAAGGATTTTAGCTCATCATCTTCCTCTCTCTTTCTCATTCTTTTTTTTTTAATAACAGAAACAGGGCATCCCCTGTTTCTTTCTACTTTTTTTTTTCTTTCTACTGCAGCAGCCTGGCTCCTCCCTGTTCTTCTTCTTCGATGGCCCCCCCTACTTTCGGATCAGAGGTCTCCTCATATAGATCCCCAGAGCCCGTGGAATCGATGATTCCCCTAATCGCGCGTGGGGAGGAGCGGACGGCAAGGATCGTGCGTTGCGGACGGCTGGGCTGATGCTGGTGCGGACGATGCGCGAACGTTGCGACGCTTCACGGGTTGCTGGTGGTGTTGTTGCTTGATCTGGAAACTGGGATCGGTTGATATGCCTGGGAGCCGAACCGTGGACAGATGGGAGATACGTGAGATGGGCGGAAGATCAAATTACGGATCCGGGAGGTGATCTTGGGCGCTGTGGAGGAAGCGGACGGCACGGTCGGCTGGGTGTTCTGGGATGCAGACGCGGCAGATGGATGGGTAGAAGCTCACGAACGGCTGGAACGTTGGAAAAGGCGGGCGCTGATCTCGGCTGGGAAGTGAAGCGGACAGACGCCATGGATTACGGCTGGGAAGAAGGCTGAGAAGGCTGGGAGGTGATCGCGGCCGGATCACGAGAGAAGATTGCTCATGGGGTGAAGACGGACTTGTAGGGAGAGGAGGACTGGACGCCGTGGATGAAGCGGACGCTGGGACCATGAACACGGGAGAATCACGCTGAGAGCTGGACGCGTGAATGGAGGAGGCGGACGCTGGGAGACGCGAGGCAGATGAAATTTGGGTGAGGGGAAACAGGGGATGCACGCGTGAGAGGAGCTGGAGATTGGGTGCGGGAGATCAGATCACATATCCTGATTCGGGGGAAAGATCATAGTTCTTTGGACTCGTGAATGGTTGAGGTGGGTGAAATCTGGTTGAGGGGATGCGGCTTGCATGCGGAGATGCTTGCGAGATGATGGGCTCAACTAGGCCATGGCGAGATCGGGTGCGCACAGCTTGGGCTATGCATCTTCCTAAACCAAATCTGTATCAAATATGCATTTTATTTCTGATTTACGATAACCTATACGAAACAAAAGTATAATATTAACTCGACGAAATTATCATCATCTGTTAACAATAAGACTAATTTAAGTGATATGTAGATCGCACTTTTGTGCTCTCATCACACCCCCCAACTAGCTTATTGCTAGTCTCTAGCAATTAATGAGCAAATGATAACATGAGAGTACAAAAGATGTTGGTCAATCCTTTGACTTTTTATTAAAGCTAAAGACATAAAACTAAGATATGTACCCTCTTTCGTAGGGCATCACAATTGCACTTAGCGCGTGCAACAAGCCGTTAAACCCCTAGGTTACCCTAGTGGACGAGTGTTGTCTTGTGAGGATTTTCAGGGATGTTACCCACAAACATCATGAATGATATGACATGAGATCCTAAAAATATGAAATAAAGCCTAAGCTAATACACATGTAATTAATTAATATATATTTTCAAGCATGGCAACTTTCAAAGCAAGAAAAATATGAAAGTGTAGTGTGCATAAAATAGTATGACTTTCTTAGAGTACTAATACCTCCACCACAACAGGGCACCGCCCGAGTTTTAGGTGCACTACTCAAGTTCACAAGTATTTTCTACAATTTGTTAGAACCTGATCCATCAAATTTTCAGAATATTACATGTTGTCTATATTCGTCAAGAATGGTTCGTATGTAAAGAAAGAGCTATCAATCCCAACTAAATATCCAAAGTACACAGAGGTCCAATACAATGGAGTCAAACCAGCCATTACCACATGTCACTGGGTTCAGCCCGACCAACCCTATTCATGCTTATTTTTATTTTTGAACACATATGATGATTACAATAGTCCAACCCCCTTAGGCTCTAGCAAGGTCCATGTAGCGAGTTTTCGGCCAATGACTCCTGATCCAGTTGGCTCAAGGCATTAGGTGAAACACCCCTCGGGCTTAATTACTCGAACCAGACTACGCCACGAGGTTAGACTTGTTATCTCCTCTTTTTTTTTTTTTTTTTTTGAATAGAGAAGGTAAACTGAACCATATTACATGTGCATTTGCTTAGAAAAGAAAGTAATAGAATAAATTAAATGCAAAAGCAATTTTTTTTTTTTGCAAAATATTTTCCTCCCCCCAACTTAAACATTGCATTGTCCTCAATGTAATAGATACAAGAAAACTATATATGAGATACAATAGAGAAAATAATATTGGAGAGAAGAGGAATACCTTGAGCTGTTGATATCTAGAAAATAAGACCTACAAAATAAGAAAAAAATAGAAATAAAAGAAAATTTAATTCTAAATAATATATACATACCTTTGCCATCATGCTTTAGTCATAAGAAGGTTCCTTCAAGAAAAAGGAGTCCTCTTCGTCTGCAAAATTCTCAAGAAAAGGTTTTAACCTGTGTCCATTTACCTTAAAAATTCTACCATCCCGTGGATTCTCAATCTCAACCATCCCATGTGGAAAAACAGTTTTTATAATGTAGGGACCTGTCCATCTTGATCGCAACTTACCAGGAAACAGATGTAAGCGGGAATCATATAAAAGAACTTTTTGCAAAGGTTCAAAAGATTTTTTCAAAATTGATTTATCATGTAAGATCTTCATTCGTTCTTTGCAAATTTTAGCATTGTCATAAGCATCTCTGCGAATCTCATTAAGCTCGTTCAATTACAATTTTCTAGCTGGACCGGCATCATGTAAATCAAAATTTAATTTTCTAATTGTCCAATACGATTTATGTTCTATTTCTACAGGCAGATGACATGCTTTTCCATAGACTAGCCAGTAGGGAGACATGCCAAGAATGGTTTTGTATGCAGTACGATAAGCCCATAATGCATCTGATAGTTTCAAGGACCAATCTTTCTGTGATGGGTTCACCGTTTTTTCTAAAATTCGTTTAATCTCCCGATTGGCTAACTCTACCTGGCCACTAGTTTGCGGGTGATATGGGGTAGCAACTCTATGGGTGACACCATACTTTTTTAATAATGTCTCAAAAGGCTTATTACAAAAGTGTTTTCCACCATCACTAATTATGACCTTAGGCATCCCAAATCGTGAAAAAATATTTTCTTTTAAAAACTTCAGGACGGGTTTGTGATCATTGGTCTTACAAGCGACAGCTTCTACCCATTTGGACACATATTCGACCCCAACTAAAATGTACTCATATCCAAAAGACGGTGGAAATGGGCCCATAAAATCGATGCCCCAACAATCGAAAATTTCGATAATAGTAATGGGTTGAAGAGGCATCATTTGCCTACGAGTTAGACTTCCAATACGTTGACATGGATCACATGTCCTGCAGAACTCGTGGGCATCTTTGAACATAGTAGGCCAATAGAAACCACATTGCAAGACCTTTGCAACAGTTTTCTTAGAGGCAAAGTGTCCACCACAAGCATCAGTATGGCAGAAAGAGAGTACGCTTTGTATATCATGATCTGTTATGCATCGTCTAAAGATTTGATCATTGCAATACTTAAATAAATAGGGTTCGTCATAGTAATAATTCTTTACTTCGCGCAAGAAAATTTTTCTATCTGTCGACCCCCAATGCTCCGGAATCCGGTTCGTAATAAGAAAATTTACAATGTCAGCGTACCATGGCACAATAGAGAGTGCAAACAACTGCTCTTTAGGGAATGAGTCCTTGATGGAAAACTGTGGCACCAAATTATTAAAAACTAATCATGATAAATGGTCAGCAACCACATTCTCTACTCCTTTTTTATCTTTGATAGTGATGTCAAATTCTTGGAGTAGAAGTATCCATCGTATTAAGGATGGTTTAGCCTCTTTCTTATCCAACAAATATTTTAGTGCCGCATGGTCCTTGAAGATAACAATAGGAGCACCAAGGATATAAGAGCGAAATTTATCTAAGGCAAATACTACTGCAAGCAATTCTTTCTCGGTGGTAGTGTAATTCATTTGAGCATCGTTTAAGGTTTTGCTTGCATAGTAAATGACATATGGCTTATTATCCTTGCGTTGTCCTAAGACAGCTCCTATCGCATAGTCGCTAGCGTCACACATGATCTCAAAAGGTAATGACCAATCAGGTGGTCGTACGATGGGTGCAGTGCTAAGCATAGACTTTAACTTTTCGATGCCTTCTGACAGGTTTCAGTCCAATTGAATGGTGTATCAAGGGACAGGAGGTTACATAATGGTCGAGCTATGACACTAAAGTCCTTGATGAACCTCCTATAAAATCCGGCGTGACCCAAAAATGATCGAACATCTCTAACCGTCTTGGGTGCAGGTAGCTTAGCAATTAAATCGATCTTAGCTCTATCTACTTCCATGCCCTTCGATGAAACAATATATCCTAGGACAATTCCCTTTGGTACCATGAAGTGGCATTTCTCCCAATTCAATATCAAATTCTTTTCTATACATCGAGCTAAGACTGCTTGTAAATGTGACAAGCAATCATCAAATGAGTTTCCAAAAATGGAGAAGTCATCCATGAACACTTCCAAAAACTTCTCGTTCATGTCTTCAAAGATGCTGAGCATGCATCTTTGGAATGTTGCAGGTGCATTACACAACCCGAATGGCATTCGTCGGAAAGCAAATGTGCCAAAAGGATAAGTGAAGGTAGTTTTCTCTTGATCTTCTGGTAAAATTTTAATTTGATAATATCCCGAATAGCCATCGAGAAAATAATAGAAATCATGCCCTGCAACTCTCTCCAACACTTGGTCTAGGAAGGGTAGAGGAAAGTGATCCTTTCGTGTGACCAAATTCAGCTTTCGGTAGTCGACACACATGTGCCAACTCGTCAGGACACGAGTTGGAACTAGTTCACCTTGTTCATTTTCTACTACCGTCAAACCCGACTTCTTAGGAACGACATGAGTAGGGCTTACCCACTTGCTGTCGAAAATTGGGTAAATAATACCCACGTCAAGCAACTTGAGGACTTCTGCCTTAACCACGTCTCTCATCGTAGGGTTCAGCCTTCGTTGCATTTGCCTTGTGGTTTTGGCATCGTCCTCCAAATATATCCGGTGCGTACAGATTAAGGGGCTAATCCCCTTCAAATCGGCAATAGTCCACCCTAAAGCTCCTTTATGATTTTTTAGAACACCAAGTAATTTTCTTTCTTGGTCATGATTAAGATCAGACGAGATGATTATAGGGTAAGTGTCCTCGGGTCCAAGAAAGGCATACTTGAGTTCCTTCGGTAAAGGTTTTAACTCGAGCTTAGGCACTTGCTTATGGGATGGTACTATCTTTGCTTCTCGAGGTGGCAACTTCTCAAATTTTCCTACTTTTGGTCTCCACCCAGTGACCATCTTAATATCCAGATTATCCACAATAGGTGTGACTGACAAATCACCATCATTGGTTCCATTAGGACACCAATCAATTAAGCTATCATCAGATGGGTCGTTAATTGCTTTAGCTAACAAATATTCTTCTACAATGGTTTCAATCCAATCAACCTCCTTACTCTCTTCGGGATCATTGGGTTGTTTGCACACATTAAAAATGTTCAGTTCTAACGTCATGTTACTAAAAGAAAGCTTCATGAGTCCATTCCTACAATTAATCAATGCATTAGAAGTTGCAAGGAATGGACGTCCTAAAATGACTAGAATATGAGATTGTGAGTTCGAAGCCGGATGTGTGTCCAATACGATAAAATCGACAGGAAAATAGAACTTGTCTACTTGGACTAATACATCCTCGATAATTTTTCTTGGAATTTTAACTGACCTGTCAGCTAATTGCAAAGTGACGGAGGTTGGCTTCAACTCACCTAAACCAAGTTGCTCATATACAGAATATGGCAACAAATTCATACTCGCCCCTAAATCTAACAATGCTCGCTCTATCCTAAAGTCGCCTATGATGCATGAGATGGTTGGGCAACCTGGATCCTTGAATTTAGGGAGAATGTTGTGCTGCAAAATAGCACTCACATTTTCAGTTAAGAATGCCTTCTTCTTAACATTTAATCGGCGCTTGACAGTACACAAGTCCTTCAAAAATTTGGCATATGAGGGTACTTGTTTAATTGCATCAAGAAGAGGTATGTTGATCTTTACTTGCTTAAAAAGCTCAAGAATTTCAGAATTAGGTTCGAGCTTTTGCAACGGTTTTAACCGTTGTGGAAAAGGTGGAGGAAAAGGACATTCAACTTTCTCGGTAGAAGTTGGGATCTCAACTTCTTCTTTGTTCCTTTCATCGACTTTGGGAGCATCAGAATTAGAAGTGACTCGCGGTCTCAATGGAACGGTCTGATCAATGACTTTTCCATTACGCAAAGTCATGATGCTCTTTGCATGTTCTATATGCGAACTAGAAGAAGCCGTATTATTACTACCGTGCACTTGTGGATTAGGTTGGGGTTGAGCTGGAAGCTTACCCTTCTCTTGGATACTTAGGACGGTAGTCAACATTGACAATTGGTTCCTTATATCTTCAAAATTTCGAGTATTTTGAGCATTGATATTAGCTTGACCTTGTAGAAAAGTTTGTATAGATTGCAAGGTATCCTCGATATTCGGCTTTTGGGAGGGTGGTGATGCAAAAGTAGGATGTGCAGGTGGAGGAGCTGAATGGTGTGACTGTTGAGGATGATCATTTCTCCACCTAAAATTTGGATGATTTTTCCAACCAGGGTTATAGGTATTCGAGTATGGATTGTTATAAGGCTTTTGGTAGGAGTTCATAGCATTTGCTTGATCGTGCAAGACTTCTTTGAATGCCGGTATGGTGGGACAATCTGTAGTAGTATGACCCGACATATCGCAGATACCACAACACTCATTTCTAAGTTCTATAGTCTTGACAGGCTCAATCTTCCTAAGCTCAATTTCTTCTACCTTCCTAGTGAGGGCTGCCATTTTAGCATGAAGATCATCCTCAGTTCTGAGGTTGTAAAGGCCTCCCTGTACAGAGCTAGTAGGCTTAGGTAGAGACTTGGTGTTTCTATCCCCGTTATCCCAAAGTTGGGCAGTCTCAGCAAGGGAATCCAAATACTCCCATGCCTCATCAGGTTGTTTTTCTAAGAATCTACCATTGCACATGGTCTCTACAAACTGTTTCAACTGTGGAGATAAACCTGCATAAAAGAAGCCAATGGTTCTCCAAGTTTCGAATCCGTGATGAGGGCATGAGAGAAGAAGGTCTTTAAATCTTTCGCAATATTCATAAAATGTTTCATTATCTTTTTGTTGGAAATTGCTGATATGTCTTTTCAAAAAGTTGGTCCTTTATGTGGGGAAGAACTTCTTTAAAAATTCTCTCTGCATATCTTGCCAAGTTCTTATTGATCTAGGTCGCAAAGAATTTAGCCATGTTTTGGCCTTATCCTTTAGAGAGAAAGGAAACAATGTCAACTTGAGGACATCCTCGGTGATGTTTGGCACTCTAAATGTAATGCTCAATTCTTCAAAATCCTTTAAATGAAGATACGGACTTTCGGAATCTAACCCATGAAACTTGGGCAGCACTTGGATTACCCCTGGTTTGATGTCAAAATGTCCTACATTATCAGGAAAAATTATGCATGAAGGCTGACTAGTCGTAGCCGGTTGTAGGTATTGTCTTAGAGTCATAACATGGGATTCTCGTTCTCGATTGTGGTGACTCCCCGCATCTTCATTTAAATCAGCCATCTCACAAGGTGTGAGATATTGAGAAGGAATTTCAGGGGTATGTCCTAAGGGATGATCTAAAGTTGTACGACTTAATCGACCGGTATCGTCCCTATTCCACTTTAGCATGCAAAATATTTTCCTCTCTTTTTTTAAAATAATAAATATAAGTACCAACTAAAGATACCCTAAAATGAAAATCTATTTACAATCAAACATGCAACAAAACATTACACCTCAATTTCTAATATTTTTCTTAAATTTCTAGACAGCTCCTAACTGGTTTGAAGAGGGCACCTAAGCCTCCAATCCGGTCTAATGAACCGAGTTGACCAGGTAAGCTCCCAGGTAAGTGGAGGGGTCACGATGCGTTCGCAAAGGTCCCACTTAAAACCTACTTGCCTCGAACAGATGAACTGTCTCCCTTATAGGGACAAAGCTTGCCTAGACATTAACTAAGCCACAGAGCAAAATTGGTACAACTTTCAGTGGTCTTCATCCTATTGAGCTCGAATGTCCTTAGGGGTCAACGTCTAGTTGATTTTAGTTAAGCTTAGGATATTTATGCACTGGGGTGATTTTTGGGCTAAGGACGAGTGATGAAATCCCGACCTTATCTTTTTAAATGGGTTCTGCCCTTAAAATATTTTATGCTGATGCCTTATACTATATGCAATAATCAAGAGATTTTTTTTTTAATGTTTTATGACATGACATTAAATTTCATTGAAAAGGTGATCAAGCAAATTATTTATTTATTTATTTTTTAATTTTATGAGTTGAAGTCTGAAATTTGAAATTTGAAATTTGAAATTTGAAATTTTAGGTTTTTTCTCTCTTTTTTTTTAAATTTTTGAATAATCACCCTTGATCTTTTCTTAAAGTTTTTTTTTCTTAAATTTTCAATTAGCAACAAGGGTTAATGAGATATGATAACAATAAAATTCTGATTCTAAAAAAAAATTAAATGTAGAAAATTTAAAATAGAAAGCAGCAAGGTTTCGTATTAATCTGATGGTCGTAAAAATGTCCGAATGTCAATCCGACCGTTCAGATTATCGAACAATGTGTCTTGCACTAGCTGACCAAATTTGATTCAAATCAGACGGCTAATTTCTATGATATCAGAGTTTGATGCAGACTGTGCAGGAAATTTAAAATAGTAGTAAAGATTTAAATTTTTTTTTTCCAAAAGAAAAATACTAACTACTAAGGTAAAAATTAAATCTAAAATTATACTAATAACTCAGCCGTTCCCCGGCAACGGCGCCAAAAACTTGGTGCAAAAATAAAATTGTTCTCCCAAGTGCAGGAGAATCGCACAAGTAGTATAACTCGGAAGTCCGAGGTCGATTCCTCAGGGAACGATATATGAATTATTAGCTTAATTTCAGATTAATTGATTCAATAAACTTGTGGATTAAGATGATGGTTTGCAAATAGAAAATAAACCAGTAAATAGAGAGTCGAAGTTTGGATAGATTAAGATGGTGTAGGGATCCAGAATCTCCTTTAATAATATCAAGTTCATGCAATAAATTCTATGATTCTTTTGTTTTCGTTTAAAAATTATAAGCAGATAAAATTTAATTATTGAGTATGTTCTTGATAACATGAATTCTCTTTTTAAGCATTCAACGTGCCTTAGAACGTCAACGATGAATCAAATAATTGAGGAAGACATGTATCAATAAGCATAAATCATAAAAGAATTTTCAACATATAAGAATCATAACATAATCAAAAGATAAATTGTATAAAGTAAAGGATTAGAATTTACATCATGAACTCGGTACACCAAAGGATCCTCCTTCACCCATCACCAAGGATTTTAGCTCATCACCTTCCTCTCTCTTTCTCACTCTTTTTTTTTTAATAACAGAACAGGGCATCCCCTGTTTCTTTCTACTTTTTTTTTTCTTTCTACTGCAGCAGCCCGGCTCCTCCCTGTTCTTCTTCTTCGATGGCCCCCCCCTTACTTTCAGATCAGAGGTCTCCTCATATAGATCCCCAGAGCCCGTGGAATCGATGATTCCCCTGATCGCGCGTGGGGAGGAGCGGACGGCAAGGATCGTGCGTTGCGGACGGCTGGGCTGATGCTGGTGCGGACGATGCGCGAACGTTGCGACGCTTCACGGGTTGCTGGTGGTGTTTTTGCTTGATCTGGAAACTGGGATCGGTTGATATGCCTGAGAGCCGAACCATGGACAGATGGGAGATGCGTGAGATGGGCGGAAGATCAAATTACGGATCCGGGAGGTGATCTTGGGCGCTGTGGAGGAAGCGGACGGCACGGTTGGCTAGGTGTTCTGGGATGCAGACGTGGCAGATGGATGGGTAGAAGCTCACGAACGGCTGGAACGGAGGAAGAGGCGGGCGCTGATCTCTGCTGGGAAGTGAAGCGGACAGACACCATGGATTACGGCTGGGAAGAAGGCTGAGAAGGCTGGGAGGTGATCGTGGCCGGATCACGAGAGAAGATTGCTCACGGTGTGAAGACGGACTTGTAGGGAGAGGAGGACTGGACGCCGTGGATGAAGCGGACGCTGGGACCATGAACACGGGAGAATCACGCTGAGAGCTGGACGCGTGAATGGAGGAGGCGGACACTGGGAGACGCGAGGCAGATGAAATTTGGGTGAGCGGAAACAGGGGATGCACGCGTGAGAGGAGCTGGAGATTGGGTGCGGGAGATCAGATCACATATCCTGATTCGGGGGAAAGATCACAGTTCTTTGGACTCGTGAATGGTTGAGGTGGGTGAAATCTGGTTGAGGGGATGCGGCTTGCATGCGGAGATGCTTGCGAGATGATGGGCTCGACTAGGCCATGGCGAGATCGGGTGCGCACAGCTTGGGCTATGCATCTTTCTGAACCAAATCTGTATCAAATATGCATTTTATTTCTGATTTACGATAACCTATACGAAACAAAAGTATAATACTCGACGAAATTATCATCATCTGTTAACAATAAGACTAATTTAAGTGATATGTAGATCGCACTTTTGTGCTCTCATCAAGTGAAATGCAAAAATATAGCGACCTTATAATACTGGTTATGAGCATCACAAGGGATGAGAGGCAACCATATCAAAAGGAGCTTCCGGAAGTTTTCTACATGATGCATATTCCATATGTTGTGGGCAACACGACAACATAAAGACTGATTCAGCTTGGTACCCAACATTACGATGATCAAGGATCCTAGCGTGGATTATGGATAGTATGGATCCAACTATTCTATAATGATCTATTAAAAGATTGAAAAAGTGGCAAATTTAGTCTGAAGGTAGAAATAATAAATAGTATTATATATATATATATATATATATATATATATATATATATATATATATATATATATTATCAAGAGTACATTCTACTGAATCTCGACCAAGAGCTCGATACAAAAAAGTAATGAATGCTCTACTCTTATCTAAAGGTTGAGTACATAATTTTATGAAAAGTTACAATGTGAAAAGGATTTAAAAGGTTCTTGAAATATCCTTAATGTGCCCCTATTCGTGTTGCAATTGCACAACTAACTCATTTGCTTCATCCATCTTGGCCATAAGAGTAAGGAATTGAGACATATAGTCTTGAAGTTTGGTCCGTGCTGTAACCAAAGCTTACAGATTTGCTTCATGGGCCCTTTTCTCCTCAGCAAGATTCACCTTCAATCCCACAGCCTCATACGAGCGTTTGTTAGTTGAACCTCGAGGGCAGTCGTTAGTTATTCAGTTAGAGTAATTTTGGTTTCCAGAAGATCACAAGAGCTTTTTGTTGGGATATCTTGGTCTTCCACTATAGCTACATCAATTTCGAATTCTTCATTTTGGGATATAGCCTATACAACTTCTTCAGTTGCCGAAACTATAGTGTGGCACATCTAGAAAATGCTCGAAAGCCAACTTCTTACATCGGTCAGATTTGTTACTTGATTGACAAGTAGATTGGTCTACAACAGAGAATCAATCACACCTCGAAGCTCTACTCTCCTCTCAAAACAAGCTAAGTCTTCAGGGTTTAATTCAATGACACCTCAAATGATCTTCTTTGCTTGCATGATATATATCGACTAAAGGGTTTGATGAGGATTGGGCTATTGGAGATGTGAAAATATGTGCAATTAGCTTGGCTTTCGTCTAGGCTAGCAAATTGAGAATGAAACAATTATTATCTCAACTAACCTATAAAAGGAAAGTCTATCGTTGAATTAAGACCGACTAATAGGAGGACAAAAAAGGTTATCAACCTTTGTCTCTTGGCTAGCGGTGGAAAAGATCATGTGAGAGAATTCTGCTGGGCTGCTATAATGGCTTTCGACCATCACATTCGAACTAGGAGTTGGTTTTGGGTCTGGCCGAGCAACATATAGAGATTCGACCGATGCTGACTGAGTAGGAGGGACAATAGGCTCATGTTGGTCTGGTGGATTGGCAGAGTTATAAGGAGGTTTATTAAGGAATTCTTCATAGTGGAGGTAACAGGAGCTATTAAGTCAACATTCCTAAATTTAACTGAGGTATAATTAGGTTGACATCTGTCTAACGAAGCATATAATTATCTAGCAGAGACTGGCTAGTTAACATGTCGACCTGACCACCATCTCTTAGCCACATATTTGGCCTCAAATTCAGCTCTCAACTCTTTCCTAACCTTTCTCATTCATTCTCCATTGATATGTTTCAAAGGCTTGACAAACTTAATCTTATAAAACTTTTTGTACTTTTGATCTCTTCTACAAAATCTTGAAGTATATATATTTATCCTTGGGGAAGACTGAAGCTGCTACACTTGCATGCTGGAAGACAGTAGAATCATTAGAGGGGTTAGTGATGGAGGTGGATAGTTCACCTTCAGACTCGAATTCACATATCCGAGCCAAGATGGAAATTGCCGACTTGGGCTGAACCTATGATATGTAATTGTCCCACAAGTACATTAAAATTCCTAAGTCATGGCAGGCATGGGTGTAAAAGGAACAAAAGTATAATTGGAGCAGGATTGGTGATGAAAGTAATTGGCTAGATCTACAACTTGAGGTCGATAATCAAAAGCCGATCATAATAGAATTTGTTCGAACAAAAGAAAAGCAAACAAAGGGTTGTTTGAGCAAGGCTAAGTTGGCAGGCAAAGAAGTTTGGGCAGCATTACTCAACCCACATTTATTGTTGCTAGAGTGCTTGATGATGGAGCCTACATAGAGGTCACGAGGCATTAGAAAGTTCCTCCACTGGGCATGAATAGCTTCAGTCTTGTTGACTCTAAAGGTTTGATTTAATTTGATGATGCAAAATATTTGAGTAAAAAGTTTACTAATTAGTTGCCTTGAGTATACTTAAATATTTATAGAAAGCCAAGAAGAAAACTTTTGGTAAACCTCAAAGGAAGATTAATTATCCAAAACTCTACACAAAAAAACTCGACTCCAAAAAGATCTTGAAGCAACTCTTGAATGCTCACATGCACATATAGAAAATTCCGATTTGGGCTATGTCAAGACTCGAGCCTTAGAATATAATGAGTCAACCCTAGCACATTGATACAGACTGATATGCCTTCATGAGTCGACTCCCACAAATCATAAGTCGACTCTAGAATAGTCTCAAAAGATAGACAGAAAGCTGTAAAATTCATAATTGCGATTAATCGACCCATTAAAAATACGAGCTGACTCGAGTCAAACAAGAGTCAACCTTAGAAGCAAACGAGTCAACCCCAAATGGCTATAGAAAAAAGATAGAAAGCCGTAAAATTCAGTCTGTTGAAGAGTCAATCCTTGAAGATAATGAGTCGACCCCTATCAATGGACTAGTCAACCCCTAAACCAAAAGAGTCGACTGCACAATAGTCATAGGCGAAAGATAAAGAGTAGCAAAAATAATAGCTAGTTTGAGTCGACCCCTGAAGATCATGAGTCAACCCCGGAGATCATGAGTCGACCCCTAAAAACGTCGAGTAGACTCCTCTACGCCAGTAACGGCTAGTTTTTTTGTAAATCAGAACGGCTATTTTATCTCACCACGGCTTTTCGACCTGTCGAACAACTAGGAGAGTCTTCCAACCACTCCTAAGTAGTATAAAAGAATGAGAATACCAAAAAAATAAGAGATGGAAAATAGAATAAATTGAATAGCCAAAAAAAGAAGAGAGCCTCAAAAAGAAAAATATTCAAATGTATTCATTAAGAGCTAAAAGATTATATCCTCTACAATTGGGAGAGTTAGTGAGTATATTTAAGTTCAATCAAGGCCAACCAACAGATTCAAAGTTCCATTTATTTTTTGTATTGGTCTTTAAGGGGCTGTATTTTATGGTATTACATATTATTCTCTAGACTCTATTTTGACAAGTTTTCGGGATGAAAACTTGGCAAAAGGTCCATTCAAATCTTGAATTGGATTGTACTAAGCATGGGGATAGGTTTGGTAGTATCTTTGGTTGATTGCTAGTGAAAATTAATTGAGTTGATTGTGAGCTGCTAAAACAATCGGACTATAATCTTAAAAACATTATAGTAAAAATTTTCAAGAAAGGTATCTTGGGGAGTGGATGTAGGTGCAGGGTTGGCACCAAATCTCTATAAATTTTGCTGTTTTTGTGGTGAATGTATTATTTGCATCGATTTTTTGCATATCTATTTTTTTTTATTTACGTATTGCAACTCATATACACACATCGAGTTTTATTGCACTGCATTTTACTTAAAGTTTTTGAAAAGCCTAATTCACCCCTCTCTTGGGCTACATAGTTGGGCAATAAGTCTTTTCTAGGTCATGTCAAACCAAGGAAGAAAGAGCCAAGAGAGCTTTAGGGCATGAAGGAATAGATAAAGAGAGAAGGTGTTGCGATGAGTTGAACTAGAGTTGGGCAACGGGCCGTGCCGGGCCGGCCCGGCCCAGGCCCCCCGGGCCAAAACTCTAAACGGGCCGTGCCTGGCACGGCCCGCTTATGAAGCGGGCCGTGCCTGGCACGGCCCGTGAGGCACGGAAGGCAAGCCCGGCCCGGCCCCTGGCCCCTCTATTGGTGGGCCGGGCCGGGCACGGCACGGCACGGGCCGTGCCAGGCACGGCCCGTAACGGGCGGTAACGGGCCGTGCCAGGCACGGCCCGCAACGTCTCTAAACGGGCCGTGCCAGGCACGGCCCGCAACGTCTCTAAACGGGCCGTGCCTGGCACGGCCCGCAACGTCTCCAGACGGGCCGTGCCTGGCACGGCCCGTAACGGCTCCAGACGGGCCGTGCCTGGCACGGCCCGTCTGGAGAGGGGGGAAGAAAATAGCCGTTTCCAACGGCTATTTTCGGGAAAAAGACGGTTTTGCCCCTCCCAACAGTCCTATAACGGCTGAATTGAGAGGTATTTTGGGAAAAAAATTTTTTTGGGCTTCTATAAATAGCCCATTCCTCCCTCATTCTCACCACACCAAACCTCTCATTCTCTCCTTCTCTACTGCTATTATTTCTCTCTTCTAAAGTGCTCTTCTAGCAATTTAATTTTTAGTTTGTTCAAGTGCTACACAAGAGGAGGTTCCTGTTGAGAAGAGAAGGTCGCTTCTGTTGAGAGCACAAGAGGAAGCTCGGAATCTCGGCGCTGCCTCTGCCCTCCGACCCTCTACTCAATTCCTCCTTGCGGTTAGTTTTTATTTTTTGAATTAATCATAGATATGTCATCTTTTGAGGAAAGTCAGTTTGGCATTCCTGTTTCTGAGGGGGAAGAAACTAATCCCCAACCCCCTGTTCCTAGTTCCTCTAGAACTGGTGAACCGAGTGAAGGTCAAACCTCTTCTCGTAAGAGGACTAGTACTGTATGGAATGAATTTGATAGAGTTATGGTTGAGGGAGTCTGGAAAGCTAAATGTAAAAAATGTGCCAAACTTTATAGTTGTAGTAGTAGTGGGGGAACAGGGCATTTAAAAAGACATCAAGAGAGTCATAGGATGCATGATTCTCATGCTCAAACTCAAAGTAGCCTTAATATACAAGGGGGATTACTTGTAGGTAATTTTGCATATAATCATGAAAATCAAAGAAAAGCACTTGTAAAATGGATAGTTAAGGATGAATTACCTTTTAGTTTATGTGAATCTTTTAATTTTGAAGAATATGTTCAATTAAACCTACAACCTGCTTACAAAAGAACTAGTAGGCGTACATTTAGAAGAGTAGCTATGACCAATTTTTTAGCAATGAAACAAAATTTAATTGAAACACTTTCTACTTTAAATGTAAAAATTTCATTAACTTCTGATATTTGGTCAGCATCTGTAGGTAGTAATTCTTTTATTGCCATTACTGCTCATTATATTGATAATGATTGGCAATTAAATAAACGTATTCTTGCTTTTCGTGCTTTTGATTTTCCACATTCTGGGCAACAAATTTCAAATATAATTTATCAAACTGCATGTTCATATAATATTAATGATAAAATTATGTCTATTACTTTTGATAATGCATCTAATAATAATTCTGCTGTTGTATTATTAAGAGACTCATTGCATCCCATATTAGATGGAAATTTACTGCATATTAGATGTGCATGTCATATCTTAAATCTTTCTGTTCAAGCTGGCATGGGCATGATTCAAGATGTGATTTCAAAAATTAGAAATGCAGTTTCTTTTATTCATGCTTCTAGATCAAGACTTCAAGAATTTAAGGAATTATGCATAAATCATGGTAAATGTTTTAAAAAATTTAAACTTGATGTAATTACTCGTTGGAACTCCACATATAGCATGATACATGATGCATACCCATATAAAAATTTATTAAGTGCATATATTAATGATCGTGGATTAGGATTTACATTGACTGAAACTGATTGGAATAAAGGAAAAATTTTGGAAGATTTTTTGCTTAGTTTTTATAATGCTACCAATGTTCTTTCTGGTATTTATTACCCTACTTCATGTTCATTTTTACAACAAGCATATATAATTAGTCAAAAATTTGCAGAACATAGATATGATGATGTTTTAATGCCTATTATTCACCTAATGGAATCTAAATGGAATGAGTATTGGGACAGGATATGTCCTATGCATAACTTAGCTGCTGTATTTGATCCTAGAGTTAAATTAAATGGCGTGCTAATTTTACTTGATGCATACGCTGAAAATATGAATCAAGATGCTGAATCTGCTAAAGATGAGGTAAGACAACTTCTTTATGATATTTATGCTATATATGATGAAAAAATTCGTGGATCTAGAACACAAATACAAACCTCTATTCCTCCTTCTAGTAGTTCTCGTTCGTCATCTATTTTTTCATTCATTGCACAGAGAAGACACACACATGCTTCAAGTTCCTCTTCATCTTCTTCATCTTTAAGTAGTGAACTAGAATTTTATTTACGAAATGATCTTCAGTCTGCATATGATGAAAATCAAATAGAGAATCTAGATGTATTATCTTGGTGGAAGAGTGTTAGAAATCAATATCCTGTTATGTCTGCAATTGCACGCGATATTTTAGCTGTGCCGATGTCCACGGTAGCATCGGAATCCGCTTTTAGTGCAGGTCGGCGTGTTCTTGACGAAAAGAGAAGTAGGATGACGGGCGAAACGGTGGAGATGCTTCTCTGCTTCAAGGATTGGCTGGATGCTGAGGCAAGACTTCAAGATAAAGGTGGACATAGTACAACATCTTCTGATGATGATGATACAAACACTACTGAAGAGTGAAGACTGAAGACTGAAGACTGAAGACTGAAGAGTGAATACTGATTCACTGAATCACTGATGATTAGTAAGATTTCTTAATTTTTTATAATTGTACATTTTTATTGTATTCTGGAGGTCAGACCAAGGTCCAAACCTCGGCCCTTTCTTAGTTTCTTATTGTATTCTAGAATCTAGAGGTCAGACCAAGGTCCAAACCTCCCTTCATGTACCATTTTGATTGAAATTAATAAACTGGTAGGGGTCTATGCCAAACCCCCCACCATTAAGGTGGCTTTATATTCATAAATCAAGATTTCTTAGTGTTCATAATTTATTAATGTATTAAAAAAATTTTATCGGGCCGAGCCGGGCCCAGGCCCGGACCGTGCCAGGCCCGCGTGCCAGCCCGGCCCAGGCCCTTATGGGCCGTGCCGTGCTGGCACGCGGGCCGTGCCGTGCTTGGCCCGCGTGCCTAGACCGGGCCGTGCCGGCCCAGGCCCGAAGCGGGCCGTGCCTGGCACGGCCCGCTGGCCAGGATTCGCTAGCCCAGCACGGCCCTATCAAAGGGGCCGTGCCAGGCACGGCCCGTCACTGTAGCTGGCGGGCCGTGCCAGGCACGGCCCGCTTCGTGCCGTGCCGTGCCGGGCCGTGGGCGGCCCGGCCCAGTGCCCATCTCTAAGTTGAACCTTCATAAAACTTTTTGAAGTGTTCTGCAAAAAAAAAGAGTCAGTTCCGCTAGTTGGGCAAAATGAATGTCAAGAAGTGGAGCTTCCAAAATTTCTACTGAAGGACGCAGCTCTGGGAAACAAGTATGGAGCCAAATTTGAAGGATCTAGAGAGGACCCCCTCAGCTCCAAATTCTTGAGTTAAGATCCTTAAGGTATTGGTATCATCAACCCAAAATCAGAGGCCTAAAGGATATAAGCCGATTCTTGGCCAAAGCAACTGCCAACGGAAGGTGAGTCTTTACAACTTTCACTGATCAATAATGGAAAAAAAAACTTGCAGATCCAAGCTAGGAAGAAGGCAACATACTCCATCATAGTGATGGGTCCAGTATGTTGATAAAATTGCAAAATGAAGAATATATAATTGGTAATTTTACTAAAGTTAATGCTGAAATTATCAAGATGAATTTTGACCAGCTTATTCACATGGAATTTCTCTTCGTTGGGATGGATGCTAAAAAGAAACTCTAAAATTAAAGGACTAGGGCTGGATATACCGAAGTTGAAATGAAAAGTGTTAGAGATGGATGACTATAAGTTTGCAGCCACTACAACTAAAGGATGGTTGGCTATGGAAGGAAATGTCTAAAGAGATAAAAGATTAACAAACCTGTTAGTCTTCCAAAGCGTCCTCTTCTATTCACAAACTCGGTCAAACCAAGCATTCTAGAGAAAGTTTTTAGTGAGCCATAGATGGCGATAGTTCAGATTATCACAAATAGAACTCTTGAAATTCAACTTTTTATGCAAAAAGGCTTCCTTCAGAAGAATGAGGACGGACAAATAGATCCTAGAATGGAAGATGGGGCCAAGAATAAGACGTCCATAGTCTACTACGAGTACCTAGGCATTAACCCTTTTAAGGATACCAGTGAATTCAGGGTTTTCTCGACATAGTTCAGCATTGGCATGGAACCTAGCTTCTTGATCCATGGCGAACAGACGGGTGAAGAAGATAGGTTACACTGTTACAGAAGAAGAAGAAAATAAGAGCTGGAGAAGGGTTGCTCTGAAAAGAATGTAAATAATGGAGGCACCTGATATATGGAAAAAAATGCACCATACCGAGGCATAAGCTGGTGAGATCATGTAGTGATTACAGAATTTTCGAAAATTATGTAGCAGTACTCCTTTGGAAAATGACCTATGTTACAGCAACATATGGCTACTATGAAGGGAGAGAAGACTTCACTCTATGATTCATATATTATACAAAAGATACATTTATGTAGAGTCGAAAGTTAGTGCTTTGATTTGGTTGGTAAATCCCATCATCTTATCTGCACGATGGCCGAGAGGATATGAGGGACATTGTTTACCCTATATCTTTGCTCGGACGAACATATAGGTGACACGTACCAAAATAGTGATGTGGTGCAAAGAGAACAAGTACAACATGCTTCTGTTTAGGGCGTTCGAGGAGGTGGGACGCTCGGACGGACGGGAAGGGAGAGGGACGGCTCCGGACGGCTACAGGCGAGGTAAGGGCCCTGTGCTTGACTCTGTGTATGCTTCCCTTCAGTCTGCTTCTAAGGGCCAGGGTTCGTTACCCGGTTCTAGCTGTGTGGTGTGTGATCCTGGGAGACAGGAGGTGAGGGCAGCTAGCTCTAGTGAGGAGCCCAAAGGATGTAGACAGAATGGGGGGACTGGAGAGGGGCTGTGTGGGGGAACGACGGCGGATACGGGTTCTATGGCTGGATCTGAAGCAGGTGGTGGTATGGCACACCAGATGGCACAAATGTTTGGGGAAGGAGAACACCACCATATTCTGTCCCAACTGTTGGCAGCCGTGAAGCAGGTGAATCCGGTGGATTTGGTAAGTGGAGGGTCCTCTGAGGAGTTGGTTTTCCATGACTGCAACCCCGTGGTAGGGGGTTGTGACAAACCCGTGGGTGATTTATGAAGATCCTGTTATGGAATTGTCGTGGCGCGGGGAAGCCTTCTTTCGCCCCGGCCTTTCGTAGGGTTGTGCAGCAGCACAATCCGGACATTTGTGTAGTCTTGGAAACCCGGTTGTCGGGACAGAGCCTACAGAAGGCTAGGAGAGCGGTACCGAGGTCTTGGGGATTCTACTCAGTGGAGTCTCAAGGGCTATCAGGTGGTATTATTGTTACATGGGCGCAGGGACCATGTAAAGTGGATATTTTCCATGTCTGTACCCAAGAGGTGATTATGGTAATTTCAGAGGGCAGTATGAGGCCTTGGGTATTTGCTGCGGTGTATGCCAGTACTAATTTCAGGCTGCGACGGATACTGTGGGAGGAGGTGTCTCAGTTGATCAGTGTGGGTTATCCTATGTTAGTAGCAGGAGATTTTAACTGCATTACAGACCTCTCTGAAAAGATGGGGGGTAGACCGTTTACTTATGAGAGGAAGACTATGGAGTTTCAGGACTTTCTGACATCGACTGGATTGATAGACCTGGGATTCGTGGGCCCCAGGTACACTTGGTGCAATAATCAGCAGGGTCGGGCTAGAGTGTGGGAGCGTCTTGACAGAGCTTATGGGACCGCTGGATGGGTTCAGTGCTATCCGGATCATCGGGTGAGATATTTACCTAGGATAGCATCTGATCATTGTCCTCTATTGGTTAGCACAGATGTACACATTCCAGTTCGACCCCCATTCAGATTTGAGAAGATGTGGCTATGCTATCCGTGGTCGTGGGGGATGGTGAGGGAGGCATGGAGTACACCAGTCAGGGGTGACGCTATGTACCGGGTGTCCCGGAGATTGGAGTTGACGAGGAGACGGTTGAGGAGGTGGAACCGTGAGGAGGTTGGAGATATCTTCAGGAGGATTGAGGAGTCAGAGGAGGCTATTACCAGGTTACAGATGCAGGAGGATTGGGGTGGGGGTCTTATGGAGGGGGAGATGGTAGAGTTGATGTCACTTTTGTCACTGCATGACTGCCTCCTTAGACAGCAGGAGATTTTCTGGAGACAGAAATCGAGAGCCCAGTGGATTGTGGAGGGGGATAGAAATACCAGGTTCTTCCACCAGGCGACAGTTATTAGGAGGCAGCAGAATAGGATCAGAGCCATCAGGGGCGAGGATGGGCAGCTGTCAGAGGACCCGGATATGATTCAGAGGATCTTGGTTAGCTTTTTCAGGGCCAGGTGGACCGAGCAGACTACAGGAGGGAGCACTGTGGGTATCCCATCGCCTTCGATAGGGGTATCTGAGGATGAGACTGGTGCACTGATTAGTCCGGTTTCGGAGAGGGAGATCAGAGAGACGATGTGGTCCCTAGAGGGGGACAAAGCCCCGGGGCCGGATGGTTTTCCTCCGGTGTTTTTCCAGATACTGGATGATTGTAGGACGAGATGTGACGGAGGCCATACAGCAGTTCTTCGAGACGGCAGTGATGTCGGCAGACTGGCAGAGGACCTTTATTACCTTGGTTCCGAAGCGGCAGGACGCTACGGAGCCGAGTCATTATCGCCCGATTAGCCTTTGTACGACCTTGTACAAAGCTACGGCGAAGATCATTGCCGCTAGGTTGAGAGTTGTCCTCCCTAGACTCATTGGTCCAGAGCAGGGGGCCTTCCTGGAGGGGCGGAGCATTTCTGACAATGTGCTCATTGCCCAGGAGTTTATGTATGATCTCGGCAGGGCCCCGATGAGGGGAAGCTTGATGGGGATCAAGCTTGATATGGAGCGGGCCTATGACAGGATGAGATGGGATTTCGTGCAGCAGTCCTTGCAGGGGTTTGGCTTTCATGAGACGTGGATTAGATGGGTTATGGGGTGCATTCGGACCCCCTCCTTTGCCATTCTGGCGAATGGGACGCCATCCCGGTTCTTTGTGTCATCTGGAGGGTTGCGACAGGGATGCCCCCTATCCCCGCTTCTGTTTATTATTTGCGTTGACGCCTTGTCTAGATCCCTACGCCAGGCAGTGGATACTCAGGAGTTGGAGGCTTACAGAACGGCGATTCTGCGATATCTCATTTGCTATTCGCCGATGACTGTTTGCTTCTTGCCAGGTCGACGCGACAGGCGGCCCGGGTTATAGGTCAGATTCTTCAGGACTACTGTGCAGCATTAGGTCAGAGGGTCAACTTGACCAAGTCAGCCATCATTTTCAGCCCGAAGACTAGACTGGCTATGAAGCATTTGATATTGGAGACTTTGGGGGTGGGTGAGCAGGTGGGCACGATGATATATTTGGGTATCCCTTTGTCCGGTCGGCGGTTGCGGAGTGGGGATTGTCTGCCTAGTGAGCTTTGTATTAGACGCAGATTAGCGGGTTGGCGGATGCACACACTATCTATGGCTGGGAGGATCACCCTGGTGCGTTCGGTTCTTGCTTCGGTTCCTATCTATCTGCTCTCCAATGCCATTGTTCCGGTAAGATTCCTCCGTTCCCTGGAGCGGTTGTTTAGGGACTTTATATGGGGGAGGAGTAGTGGTCGAGGTGGTGTTCATTTGATGGCGTGGGAGGTGGTGTGCCAGCCAACTAGTTGTGGTGGGCTGGGGGTTCAAGATTTGGCAGTGAGGCGGGAGGTGTTAGTAGCCAGACATGTGGCCAGATTTGTGCTTGAGCCGGAGTGTCTATGGTCCTCGCTGTTGAGGGCTAAGTATGGCGCTTTGGTATCGGGTGTGCGTATGGGACGTCGTCACTCCCCGGTGTGGAGGGAGATGTGTGCTAGAGCTTCGGTGGTGCTGCCGGAGATCGGATGGGCTATTGGCGACGGTCAGTCTATCGATGTGTTGGAGGACAGATGGGTGACCGAGGTACCGCTTTGCTGTATGCCGACCATGGTGGACTCGACGAGATTAGCAGGGTGGAGGGTCAGTGACCTATTGGATGCTGAGGGAGGGCGATGGAGGGAGGAGCTGGTTCGGGAGGTTTTTGGGGAGCAGTTGGCAGAGCTGGTCCTAGCCCGAGCGACCCCTAGGGGGGGAGGCGGATAGGTTAGTATGGTTACCGATAGGGCGCTCACGGGTGCGAGCTAGGGACCTTCATGCAGTGATCAGCAGGGAGCCAGTACGTCAGATTGAGGGGCGGTGGATATGGAGGATGCGGGCCCACCCGCGAGTGGCACATTTCATATGGAAGGTGGTGTGGGGCTGCCTTCCAACCAGGAGTATGCTAGCTCGACGTGGTATGAGGATCTCTCAGTGTTGTGAGGTATGTGCAGATATTGAGGAGACTTTGGAGCACGTCCTGATGCAGTGCCCTAGGGCCCGAGACATATGGAGTAGCTCTCCGATACCGTTACCGGCCTCGGTGGTGTCGGCGCAGGATCTGATCCAGTGGCTGAGAGATTCTATGCGGCGCCCCAGATCTGTCGAGGCGGGGATTTTTGTGGCCTACCTGTCCTACCATATATGGTTGGACAGGAACACAGGTATTTTTGAGGGGAGGAGGGCGCCTCCGAGGGTGGTGGTAGATCGGGCGGCGGTGCTTGCGAGGGAGGTTATCGGGGCGACTTCGGTAGTCACCTCTGGGCTGGTCAGGGATATCTGGGGTGCTCATCACGCTGTTTCAACGCCACGGTTTGCCTTTGTCTCTTGGGCACCCCCACCCCTTCGCTATCTCAAGGTGAATTTTGATGGCAGCAGGTCGGTAGATGGTTTGTTTGGAGGGGCCGGATTTGTGATCAGGGACCATCTCGGCAGGATGATAGCAGCAGGAGGACGGCGCACGCCTGGTTCTACAGTGGTTGGAGCAGAGCTGTAGGCAGCTTGGGAGGGTATATCCTATGTGAGGCAGGTATTTGGGGCTGCGCGGGTGTACCTCGAGGGTGACTCTTCGGTGGTGGTTGATTGGATTCGGCGTGTGGATCGGTTTGGGGATGGCCATCCCCTCATCCGAGAGTCCCGTAGGATGGCTCAGATAATGGCTGACTTTCGGGCAGCACATGTGTTTAGGGAGGCGAACCGGGCAGCAGACTGGGTCGCCTCCTTTGTCGCTCGGCACTCAGGTGATTTTGTGTGGACGTCTGTTACAGACGTCCCCCCACAGTTGTACTTTTTACTTTCTTGTGATTTGGAGGGCTGTACTCACATTCGAACTATATGATATGAGTAGCCGTTTTCACCAAAAAAAAAAAAAAAAAACAAGTACAACATGCCTTAGAGAACATCCTAAGGGATAAGACTGGATGCACGGACTTAATGGGAGATGACTAAAAGCATCATACTAGAGACCGAATATACGAAATGACCAAAAGAATATTGATATAGCATAGGCTGAATGAAGATCAGGGGCGGCTCAATACATTCTGGGGCCTAAGGCGAATCCAATGAATGAGGCCTTTTTTTAATAATAATTTTTTTAATAAATATAAAATACTTAAAAAAATATATGAAAATAGATAGCTATCAAGTACACTATTTCAACCATGAATCTAACAAAGATAGACAAGAAGCCTTTTCAATTTAATATAATTCTTGAATGGAAGCACATAAAAGTAATTATTCTCAATGAAGGTCATGAAACTGATTAAATAACTGAGATAATGCTTGGCAATACTGTTTACCATGTCAAGCAAGAGCCGAATAGGAAAAGGTCATCCTATGGCACTTCATGGTCAAGGTAAAGAAAAGGATTTGTCCATAAAGAAACCTCTCAATAAGAGAAAGTAGGGTCATTATGGGAAATTCACTCCATCAAATTAATAAAAGTCCCATCCCACCATCTCCCCTTCAAGTGAGTACCCAAGCAGCAACTGCAACATCACGGCACAGCAGCCATTCAACCCCCTCCCTCCTTTTCTCTCTCTACCACCCAAGAGGGGAGAAGAAACCGAGAGGAGAAAACTAAAAGAATCTCCACCCTCCAAGACATCCATCTCCAATCCCCCTATCTTTCTTCCAGATGGCCCAGCTGGATCAGGAGTAATGTGAGGGAAGGAAAACCAAGACCAAAACCAAAAAAGAGAAGGGATGAAAGGTAAGAGTGGCTTCAGGCGTCTATCAAGCCAACCAAATCCCTCCTCTCTCTCTCTCTCTCTCTCTCTCTCTCTCTCTCTCTCTCTCCCTCCCTCCCCCCCCCCTCCCACCCAAAACAAAACTTCTGTCCCCAACTTCCAAATTGCCCCTCTGCAGGCCAGGAAACTCTCCACCGATGGAGGAGGGAAGATTCGTAGCCAGCTCCTGATCCCGTTTATATGGGGCCTTTGCTTCCTTTTGATCAGCCTCCCGGGGCCTTCCATTGGCCCGGGGCCTTAGGCGACCGCCTCAGCGCCTAAGGCTCGGGCCGGCCCTGATGAAGATGTGGTAAAATATTCTGCCGATGAAACATTGTTATTGGTCTGACGGTACGTTGGTGCAGAATGATCGTGCTGAAGGACATATTTAGTAGAAGACAACTTGCAACAGTTACTAGAATTGCCAAGCGTGGAAACAAACATGATTACAACAATCAAGAATAGACATTTACTATGTACTAGTATAAATATTATATTTGTACTTTGTATCGAAGACCCTTCGATGATCAATCCAATAAAATTATCTTTATCTTTATCTTAATTTTTTATCTTATAAATAGGCATAACTTGTAATTTTTATAGTGGCCAAACACTACACTCGTACTGTAGCCTAGTGCTACACCTTTCTACTATTGCCCAGTGCTATACCTCTATCAAATTCCATCTTTTTCAAATGGCGGTATGATGGTAACAAAAGTTTTTAAAGATCAATACACCTATACTCATGCTACTCTCGCACCTCCCTTTGAACCATATCTTTCTCGGTAGTCACATGATGGTGGCACGAAGCACCTTCTACCCTAACCAACCAAGTTCCGTAGGATGAAAAGGAAAATAACACTTGGTCAAGTTAATCCTATAGTTATAATAATCATTATCATATTATTATATCATACCTTTATTGTTAATAATTTAATTTTATTCCTTAGGGATATAATTAATTATTTAAAACTATTTTAAATTTTATATAAATAACTTAGATAATATTAAAATTACTATATAATAGATATGCCCCTCTAGTGACAAGAATATCTCCCTTGTCAAATATATATAAAGAAAAAAGGAAAACTTGGGCCTGGTCTATCCTTTTATTACTCTGCGGTCCCTCCCTCCCTCTCTAGGCCTAGAAGCCCCAACTGAGCTGATTCAAAGTTGGCCCATCACTGGTGAAGCCCTACAGACCAGTCCTTAGATGTTATAGCAGTTCTCTTGGTGCATTCTGATGCCAAATCTCTCTATTTCAGTTGTGTTGAGAGTCGCAGCTTCCTTGAAGGCCGTTCATGAACTGAAAGCACATCAGCTTTATATACATGAAAATCGTATTTAAGAATCCCTCTCAGTATTTCCCATCTTTTTCTTCCATCTTACCACATGAATTTGACAAAATGATACCAACCAATGCTCTCTCTAACCATCTAATCTGGAGCAAGGATGAGTGGAGTTTTAGCCATAGCTCAAACATCATAACCCGTTAAGCAAATGTCTTTATGCCAAAGTTAGAGAATTATTGCTGCTATAGACCACCAATAGTGCATTAACAGCCACCAAACATTCATTCTCTTATTCATGGGCCAAGTTTTCATTCAGTGAGCTAATGCCCCTATTTATTCAGGTAGAGGTTTGCTGGCACGCCTTACCCTTTAATCTTAGTGAGATTTTTACCTTGGGCTTAAAATATTTTTCCATCAAATATGAAGGTTGAGGTGCTTAGCTAATGCATAGCTTAAGCATCACCTTAGAAAGCAATCAACACACATTGTTTTCTGGAACTTCTTTGAATAGCTTCAGAGGAATACTTCAACTGAAGCGACACCATGTGTCATGTAAAAATAAACCCCATGGTGCTAAACATATAGAGTATTTTTAAAAGGCTATACATACCTAAATAATATGTTGAGTTTGTAATAAGGACCAGAATCACCACTTGGAACCAAACACTTGGTAATCAGTGACCAATAATGGCCTTCTGCACCTCAAACACAGGTATTTTAAATACATAACTGTTGAAATCCTTCACTCTGCTTAACTGCCGTCACTTTTTTATCTCCTGTTCATTGCATCTCTCCTCAGGCATTGGAGGTGGTGGCAAAACCTTACGCCACCAGGTCTACCAGCTCTTGAACTTCATCTATGCCTCAGCTGATTCAGCCCCAAGAAAGATACTGAAAGTTGAAAGGTAAGAAAAAAAAAAAAATATATGAGGGCAAAGTGAAAGAAAATACCCCACATATATTTTGACTGATCAAAACTCAAATCCAATATTAAACCGACCTTGGACTGTCCTACATAATAAGCCGTAAACAGTTTATCAAAAACAAAAAACTGTAAATCAATCAGAAAATCCCAAAATATAAAAATACAATCATTGTTTGGCATGTCTTGAAATCCTACATTGATTCAAATTTATTTGGCCTAGTAAATTAAAAAAAAATAAAACAAAAATATATCCACTTTAGAACTCCCATTGACCTCTAAATTGATTGTTTTGGCAGCAGAATCTAAGACTGATCAGCACATCGATAGAAATATATCAGGCTCTGAATGCTGATTTCAGATTGAGATCATATACACAATTCTCATAGATCAGTTGAAAGTTATGCCTGCTTTAGCGCACATTGCACAGTTCACATCCTGATCGTTAATTGCGTTGATTCTTGCCTTTCTTGCATGGATCTTTATTCAAGTATTCCACTTAGCTGATTACCACATCTCCTTTTTCGTTATGCTTATCGCAATGATGTATGTTCTGCAGGATGATAAGCTTGATCGATCGGTAATTTCCCTTGAGTCCTATCTGGACCTCCAATTTAAAAAAAGTGTGCTACTTGCATGATGGAATCATGTCCCTTCTTTGTTTTTGATGAACACAGGTTTCTCCTCAGCTGGAAATTATTCAGAACTTCAATCATTACTGATAATATGGAGTTCTTTCTAATAAAAACCCTAGAACCACTCTCCCTCCAGTTTTGCCACCAAAATGCAAGAACAAGCATATCCTAGTCTCTTCCAATACAGAATTTAAGTCTCTTCATTGCCAACGTGTCTAGAGCAAGTGTAGAGAGGGTGCACAACTTATGATATGGAGATGCTTTCCTTAAGCACACACCAGATGCTTCTTGCTAGTGGATGGTGGATTGAAGAGATGGTTGATTTTCCCCTTTCTAGCCCCACACAAAGGACTAACAAGAGCTGATATGCCAACATTTCTTAGCCAAAACTCACTAATGTGCGACCTATTTCTAAGCGCTAACTATATGAAGATTAGAATTTCTCATGAGCCGCCGCGGATTATTATAAGAGGGAAATAAGATCTCCAATTTTGTGCAATTAGTTGTTCTACATCAAATGTAAACCTCCTATATCAATCTTCTTCAAAGGCTTTATCATGAAGGCTCGGCAACATGAATCACGATTTCCTTATTATACTTCAGTGGATCTTAAATATTAAATTTAAATAATCATTGGGAGTGATAATGGGATAAACAAAATTTGCTCCATTCCTTAAGTACATTGCTCGAAAGATCTAGCATACAAAACCTAGAATCTTAGATAAACTTCTTAGTGAGGAACAAGCAAAAGACCTCTTTAACCAAAAACATGCCTCCTAGGTTATTAGAAGAATATGTTCCGGAACTAACTTGTAGTAGCGTTCTTGAAGCGATCACAAAGAATATGTTGTTTCAACAATGCCTTTCCTTATTTGAAAGTTGGATGATGTGCCTTCAAGGGCCTGTCAAAGAAGGGATATTTCAGATGATTGCCCCCATTCTGCTCTCGCAGTGTTCTGGACAATATTGATATTCTGGGTGCCCCCACCTCCTGGCTTCCTCAAGGTGAACTTCGATGGGAGTGTAGCAGAAGACGGGAGCTGCGGAGATGTAGGGTTTGTTATCAGGGATCATGACGCCAGACTAGTAGCGGCAGAAGGACGACGGATTTTTGACTCGCCAGTAGTGACCGCTAAGCTTAGAGCAGCGTGGGAGAGAGTCTCCTATGCGAGGCAGGTATTGGGCGTGGGTCGCTTCCTCCTCAAGAGGGACTCGATGGAGCTGCTATGCCTATGCCTTTACGTAGTATTTTGTTTTCTGATTTTGTTGGCTGTATCCACATCCATCTGGTATGAGCTGCCGATGTACTAAAAAAAAGGTTGAGATTTGCATGAGGAAACGACTCCTGATGACTAGTGAAGTATGAGTTATCCAATGTTGTCGTGTGTTCCTTTTGTATCCCTCTCGTTTTGAGAAAAGCCTCTTCTCACTCCATCCCGAAGGGCTGAGACCACCTTATCCTTTCATCTCTTCTAATGTACATTACTTACTATCGTCTAATAAATTACCGGGTGGATATTCCTCCCACTATCATCAAAAAAAAAAAAAACTTGTAGTAGCATTCTCCCTCTGATCTTTTGAGCATTATTGAAGAAGACGAGATAGGTAAAATGTTTTCCTTCAGTATTATTAAAACTTTGCATTTACTTTTTAGAAAAAAAGAATGCTCCAAAGAACCCTTAGGCATTTTAGCCACTAGGAGATCAAACAACTAGTACTAAGCAAAGAACACGGGAACTTGATTTGATAGACGGCTATCTAGTTGGTGTGATCCAAGGAGGAAGATCATAATAATGGAAATCTATGAAAAATAAGGTCAGAATACAAAATTTAGGATCATTTATGGTTGTAAGGGTTAAGAATCAGATATTGATCTGTAAAAAATATAAATTTGATGGTTTTGTTTTCTGCGGTAGAGAAAAAAAAGGAGCTCGAGAAGGCATTTGACACATTGAATAGCATGGCCCGGGGCTAAGGTAACTCTAGTGGGAGAACAATGTTATGCATGACCTTATTGCACAGTTCAGAAAGCACTTGTATATGTGATGCAAGTAAACCGTGTATGAAAAAGATGTCGTAAAGTTTTGTTGTTCGTTCCGTCGTCAAACAAGGGCATCCTTTGTAAGTTGGATTTCAAGAAGGAACTTGAAATGTTAGTTTGGAATTTCCTTTTCAATTTTTTTGCCGCTGGAGGGATTCCATCATCAACTTGGATTAATTGGTTTAGAACTCACTTGGTTTCTAGCTCAATTGGGGTCTTGGTGAGTGGAAAGGCTGGTTGATGGTCCACTTTCAATCAAGATCTCAAGCAGGGGGATTCATTGTCTCCCAGCTTATTTATATTGACAGCATATATCCTAAGAAAACATATAAGATCCCAAGCCAAAGCTATCATTATTGGCTTAGGAACGACTCTACTTGGAGCATTCAAACCCTACATTTTGCTGATGTATCGCTTGATCGGTTCAGGACATGAGTCAACCTTAGAGCTACCAAAACCATTCTTTTAAGTTTTGAGATGTTTCTGGCTTAAAAATCAACTTCTCCAAGGGTTGCTTGATTTGCACTAGTATAGAGCTTCATGAGGCTAGAAGACTTGCAACCATGATGAACTGCAAGGTTGGTTCCTTTCCTCTTACTATCTGGGACTGCCATTGAGTGATAAAAAAGCTCGGCAAAGAAGAATGGATATCTCTAATTGAGAAAGTAGATAACAGATTGGCAACATGAAATGTAGTTGTTTATCCACTGGGGGATGGTTAACTCCTCTAAATACAGTAATCTCAGCCTTGCATCCTACTTCATGGGAATATTTAAGACTCTCTAATGGCGCATGGAGCTATCTTTCAAAGATGAAGCATTGTCGAGGATTGTTCGTGCTTCTTACTATGAGGGGAGAAAGTTTGGATTTAGATGGAGGAGATCTATAGCTAGCATGTCATTGGTATGAAAGGATCTAAGCAAGAATCAATCAGCCTTCTGGAATTGCTTATCCTTCAATCTTGGTAATGGAAGCCTCGTTAGATTCTGAGAAGATTAATGGATTGACCCTACGCTACTCAACCTTTTGTGCTCTAAACTTTACTCAGTAGTCATTGAGAATGCGATGTTAGCATCAAAATGGAGAAGAGTGGACTTGGAACATTGGTAGGAGGACCTAAATGGTGGGGAATGGGCTGAGTCGTTATAGCTCATCAATTTAATTGGCGATGTTTCACCCTCTAGATTGAAGGATCAGCCGGTTTGGAAACTTTGGACACCCCAGGTATCCCCTTGCAAGTTTTTTGACCAAAATTCAATGGGGATCTTGCTCCTAAATCAAAACTCCTTGATTTTGGTGGATCTTCATCCTATCCACTCTTCTCTTGCTTTAATTAGTCTTAGAGTTATCAAATTTTGCTTCAAGTTTTCCAATTGGTCAGTTACATACTTCATTAAGCCCAATTATACCAAACCCTAATTCGCCCATCTCAATTTAATTCTAACAGCCTTGAGTCGGATTCACTCTCCTTTCTAGCTAATTCCATCGCCCATTAATCAATTATAAGCTTAGCTGAGCAACATTCCAACTAATTCAGTCAATTGATCTGAATGGGCTAACCCAAGTTCACCCAATCTAGCCCATTCATTAACCTAGTCTAATTCTCTTCTTACCCGTCAAACCCATATCTTCTCCATCCTAATTGATGATTTTAGAGTCTAACAAGACTTTTGATCAATTAGTAGGCATGCAAGTCAATTGGATCCAACTTGGCTCACTTTTGAGCTTACACTTGATAAGTTTTGTAGCTTACTTAAACAGCTCATGTTGGGCCTAGAATTGAACCATGGCATTATCTTATAGCTTAAAATATCCTAATTAAAATTTTATATTGTAACAGCCCAGCACCTCTTCCAAAAAAGTTAAATAGAAGATATTATTTAGATTTCTTGATCCTGTGTGAGTACCCAAGATATATCCATTATATAACTAATATAGGATTAAACACATGCCAACATGGCTCCTCATATGCTCCCTCCATTTAAGCGCTGACATCTTTGCCAGGTTAAGGATCCAAATACATTCATACATTTACAAGTACCTCAAATTCAATCACAGACAACATGATCATCTTCTGATCAGTCCAAATGGATCTATGCTGTAGATGAGAGGCTGAGATGCATGATTAGGTTAGATTCTCCACTAGTGTCATGCATTTAAGAGAGAGAGAAGGTTTGCTGCACAGTTTAGGAAAGTTGACAGTTTTGATTGTTTGAGTTTCAGTTAATTTTTGAAGGTCGTTTTGGATAGGGTTTAGTGCAAAGTTAGGTTTTCTTTTTGCACAATTAAAAGAGAGGAATATGTCTTGATGAGTGTTAGAGAGAACAAGCACGAATTTGAAAGTTGCTGAAGAGAGGCCGAAAACTGAGTTGCTATAGGGCTATTTCTGCAGAATTCTACAGAAAACATGAATCAAGTTTTGAAAAGGGCAATGATTCCACTTTGAAAGGGTGTTAAAGGTAAGATTGGTTTCTTCTTAATGTATTTTTGTTATGCATGATGTTTCTAGAGCATGTGACTGAGCAAAGAAATTTTTCTAGTATTGGAATAGGAAGGCAACCGAAGGTTTTAAAAGTGGGTGGCAATCACGCGATAGCTTTCTGGAGCTCTACACTCGAGCGGTGGTCGAGTAGTGGTTTTCTAGAACTCTGCCGCTCGAGCTGTAGTCACGCGGTGGATTGACCTATTTTTAATTTAGTCTTTTTCATTTTTAATGGCCATGGATTGATATACCACCAAGGTCACATAACACACTTCAAGCTCAAAATCAAGACTCGCAACATTCAATAAGTCAAGGTATGTATATGAACTCAATTATCACAGGAAATCATATTGCAATGAATTCAATCAATGTGCTCCAATTCAACCATTCCAAGTTCACCTCCTAAAAAATTGTAGGTATTTTCATCAAGAGATTCTGTAAAAATGTCTACAATTTGATTTTTAGTATTAATAAAATATAATTATATATCTCTTTTTTTATATGATCACGTATAAAATGATGTTTAATATCAATATGTTTAGTCCTAGAATGATGTACAAAATTTTTAAGAGACAAATTGTACTAGTGTTATCATAGTGTATAGGAATTTTCTCAAAAACGAAACCATAGTCAAAAAGTTATTGTTTGATCTATAAAAGTTGTGCATAACAGCTCCTAGCTGCTATATACTCATCCTTAGTAGTTGATAGAGAAACTAAATTTTATTTTTTAGAAAACAAAAAAATAAGCATATTTCCTAAAAAGAAGCCTGTACTACTAGTACTTTTTCTATCAATTTTATAGCCACCAAAATCAGCATCAGAATAAGCATGTATTCCGAACATAAATCTTTAGAATAAAGTAGACTTAAGGAGGGCGTAGATGCTAAATACTTAAAAATTCTCTTGACAAAATTTAGATGAGATTCCTTTAGAGATAATTGAAATCGAGCACACAAACAAATAGCAAATATGATATCAAGTCTATTAGCAGTGAAATATAACAAAGAGTCAATCATGCTACGATATAGTTTTTGGTCAACGGACTTACCTGGTTCATCCTTCTCAAGTTTGGTTATAGTACTCATGGGTGTAGGGCACGACTTTGAAAAATTCATAGCATACTTTTTGAGCAGGTCCTTTACATGTTTAGCTTGACTTAGATGAATCCATGTTTGCCTTGTTTGATTTGTAGTCCAAGAAAGTATGTAAGCTCTCCCATCATACTAATCTCAAACTCCTTGCTCATTAGGTCACCAAAGCTCTTACACAAGAGTTTGTTAGTTGAACCAAAAATTATATCATTCACATAAATTTGTACAATTAATAAATCATGTTCATGTCCTTTTGTAAACAGTGTAATGTCTATAATTCCTTACTTGAAGCCATTATCTATGAGAAACATCGATAGACATTTATACCAAGCACGAGGTGCTTCTTTAAGTCCATATAGGGCCTTATCGAGTTTATAGACATAATTTGGCATCTTGGGGTCTTCAAACCCTTTAGATTGCTCAACATAAACATCATGTTTAATATAACCATTTAAGAAAGCACTTTAACATCCATTAACAATTTAAAACCTTTATAATAGGCAAAAGCTAATAGCATGCGAATGGACTCAAGTTTAGTAACAAGAGCATAAGTTTCATCATAATGAATACCTTCTTCTTGAGAATAATCTTTAATAACAAGTCTAGCCTTATTTCTAACAACTACTCCACTTTTATCCATTTTATTTCTAAACACCCATTTTGTTCCTATTATAGGTTGGTTCTCGGGTTTAGGCATAAGTTTTCATACTTTATTTCTTTCAAATTGAACTAATTCTTCTTGCATAGCATTAATCTAGAACTCATTATTTTTTGTTTTCTTGAAACATTTAGGTTCAATTTGTGACAAAAATGTGAAGTGTGAACATACATTACCTACACGAGATGATGATCTCGTGGTTACCCATGATGGATCACCTATTATTTGACTTGTGGGATGATCACTTAGAATCCTTCTATTTGTTAAGCATTGCTCCATATTTTGTCTTGTTTGTTCATCCATTTTATTTAGCTTAAGGTTCTCCATATCATTTGTGTGTTCTTCAATTTCATTTGACTCATGATTTGCTCTTTCAATAATTTCTTCTTCGCTTTCATCATCGACTATAGTATTAGCATCACTAGCTTCTTCATGTGTTGTAGTAAGTGGAATAATTGGAGTACCTGCATTCTCTTCTACTACTACACTTTCACTTGTAAAATTATTATATTCATCAAATACAACATGCAAAGTTTCTTTAATTACTAAAGCTCTTCTGTTAAAAACTCTATATCCTCTACTGGTATTTGAATATCCATGAAATATACCTTCATCAAATTTAGCATCAAATTTACCAAGATTTCCTTTACCATTATTGTGAATATAACATCTACAGCCAAATGCATGAAAGTAACTAATGTTCGGCTTTCTCCCCCTCCATAATTCATATGGAGTCTTGTTGAGAATTGGCCGTATTCATATTCTACTTAACACATAACATGCAGTATTTACTGCTTCAACCCACAAATACTTTGGTAAATTATTTTCACAAAACTTTGTATGCGCCATTTTTTGTAGGGTATGATTTTTTCTTTTAACAACTCCATTTTGTTTAGAAGTTCTTAAGAAGAAAAAAATGTGAGATATTCCATGTTCATTACAAAAATTTTTAAATGCATGATTATCAAACTCACCACCATAATCACTTCTAATACTTCTAATTTTATTTTTTTTTATTTTGAACTAATTTAGCAAAGTTTTTAAAGGTATTTAAAGTATCACTTTTATGGGCTAAACATAGTGTCGATATAAATATAGAGGAGTCATCAACAATGACAAAAGCATATGCCTTTCCACCAAGACTTAGAGTACGAGAGGGACCAAATAAGTCAAGGTGGAGGAGTTGGAGAGGCATTGTGGTCGAGACAATATTTGTACTCTCAAATGAGGCTCTTGTTTGCTTTTCAAGTTGACATGCATTATATATTTTGTTACCTTCAAATTTGATGCTTGGAAGACCGACAACAAGATTCATTTTCGAGATTTTAGCTATAGTACTCATTCCAATATGTCCAAACCTTCTATGCCACAATCCACTATCATTGGCGTTTATGAACACCAGACAATTGACATGTGCAAATGATAGGAAAACTTAAATCCACAAAATAAATGTTGTTGTGTCTAAATCCAATAAAACTTTATGCTATTGTCCTTAATGTTTCTAACTAGACAATGTAAAGACTCGAATATTACACGATATTTCTTGTCACACGGTTGATTTATGCTCAAGAGATTGTGTTTTAGTTCTTTAACAAATAAAACATATTCAATGAAAATTGAGAGATTCTTACTAATGGTACTAACTCCTTCAATTTTAACTTCATCACTTCTACCAAAGGTCACAAGTTCTCCATTCATTTTATTACATTTTTGGAACAAGGACTTGTCTCCAGTCACATGTTTTGAGCAGCTGCTATCCATGTACGACTTATTGTTCTTGTTCTTGGCCTTGAGACATACCTATAAGAGAATTTTTGTCTAAATTTAGGTACCCCTAAGCGTCCTTTAAGGTTAGTGGTTTTGGTTCCTTTAGGAACCCATGCATACCTACTACCATTATCTAGAGAATACCTTTTAATTCTACAAAATATTGAAGTATGTCCAATTTTACAGCAATAAGTACATTTAGTCTTATGAACATGTGGATGAATATTTATTTTTCTATTACCTTTTTCATCAAAGAATTTTTGAAAATATTTTACATTATTCATTTCTTCATAATCAAGACTAGCTTTATCAAATACATATTTTTGCATGCCAACTATATGCTCAAATTTTACACTACTATATAAAAATTTAGAGAATGTCTTTTTGAGAGCATCAATCTCAACTTTCAGATTTTTATTTTCTTCCTTAATTTTTTTATGCTTATCATTATAAGCTAGTTTATTTATTTCTTCTTTGTGTATTTCAACAACATTCACCAGTCTAGCATTATCCTTTTTCAATAGCGTGTTTTTCTTCTTTCTTTTAATAAAGGCACTTGCAACATCATTATAGGCGCTAAGTAAATCATCAAATGAGATAGAATCACTTACTTCTTCTTTAGCATTATTATCATCTTTGGCCATGAGGCATAGGTTAGCGATTTCATCTTTCTCTTCATCAGAATTTGACTCATCACTGCCATCATCTCATGTTGCCAGCATAGCTTTCTTCTTTTTTTTTTCTTTCTTTTTTCTTTTGCATATGGACATTCGAATTTGATGTATCCAGCCTTAATGCATCTATAACAAATAATTTTTTGTTTGTTTTGATCACCTTTTTGAGAGTGATAGTTATACCTTTTGTTTGAGTTCTTGTTGCCATACTTTTTGATGAAGGTTTTTCTTAACTTTTGAGTGAGTAGTGCTATCTCCTCATCCTCATCCTCTTCATCATTTGATGGGTATTCTTCTTGTGATTTCAGGGCAATCACCTTACCTTTGGAGCATGTGGCACCATCCATTTCCTCTCTTGTCTTCATGGTAAGTTCATGGGTTGTGAGGCATCCCGTAAGCTCTTCAAGGTTGTGATCCTATTGGTTCTTGGAGGCTTCTATTATGGTTGTTCTTTTAGCGTCCCATTAACTAGGTAAAGCCCATATGACTTTCTTCCAAACTTGCTTCATAGGGTAAGTGACACCAAGTTGTTTTAAATCATTCAAAATAAGAGTGAAACGAGTAAACATACCTTTGATATCTTCATGAGGCTCCAGCTTGAATAGTTCATACTTCATGATAAGGATGTCAATCCTGGACTCCTTGACTTGGCTTGTTTCTTCATGAGCTATTTCAAGTTTGTCCTAAATCTTCTTGGTCGAATTGCATGTAGATATCATGTTGAACTCATTCATGTCCAAAGCATATTGTAAGACATGTTTTGCTTTAGAATTAAGAGATATTTGCCTTCTATCTTCTTTATCATGTTCATTTCTTTCTTTAGGTACTTGAACATCACTAACAATTTTCATTGGAATGTGACTATCAACTATCTTATCACATAATTCAAAATCAAGAGATTGTATTTATCTAGTCATGTTATTTTTCCAATAATCATAGTTAGAACCATTAAATAAAGGAGGCTTATTAATAGATAAACTACCACTAGCTATTGTAATAGGATTTTTATTCTAAGCAATTAAGCACATAATAGAAACCAAGCTCTGATACCAATTGAAATCAACACCTAAGAGAGGGGGGGGGGGGAGGGGGGGGGGGGGGGGGGGGGGTTGAATTAGGTGTCTATAAAAAATAATGGCAAATTAAAATAAATACTAAACAATCATAATAATAGTAAATCTCAGCAATCAAGCCAACCAAATAAAATATGTAAACACAAATAAAGAAAGATAGGGATAGAGAGATGAAGCCAATATTATGAGATAGTTTGGCCAAACCCTTACCTATATCCACCTTCTCCCAAGGACAGCCCCACCTTGAGCTTTCACTAGTTGTAAAACTTCTTACAACATCCAAGTTAGAGACCATCAACTTACAACAGCACCGCAATATGAAAACCACCAAGTTGCACTCTCCAATCTAGTACTCTACTAGATTGAATATAAAGCCCACAAGCTTAATACTTTACAAGCTTGTTATATAATTACAAACTTTGATTCTCACAAATCTAATACCCAAATAGGCTCACTATACAATTCTCTAAAAATAGTAAAATAAGAGCACAATAGGAGCAATATGAGAGCACTATGAGAGGAGATGAGAACTCGGTTGAGAGAGGGATGCTTTGGCCAAGTGGTATCCTTTAAGACTTCACCAAAGGTCTCTATTTATAGGCTTGAGTGGGTAAGAGACATTGGAGGGCATTTAAGGCTTGATTCGTATTAATCTTCAAACATAAGACATGATTGGCTTGATTGGCTTGCTTTCTTCAATCAACATAAGCTCAAATTGATCTTGTTTTTCATAAGTTGACATGATTTAAATTTTGCACAGGTCTGAGTATGGTTGACATGCTTCAGCATGTGGCTTGGATATTTCTTTCTTGTGGCAAGATGACTTCTCAACATGACTAGGATGACATATGACATCATTTAGACCATTCAAGCTTGATTTGGTTGATTTGCTTGTGTTATTCATGCTCTCAATGGAATGGACGAATTTTTTTCTCTTCAATCAGCAAATACATTTTTCTAAAATTCGCTTACACTACATTTAGAGAGGTTTGAAAATAAAATTAAAATCGCTTAGATTTTGCACAATGGAAAAATCTAGTGTAACTAGTGGACTATTTTATATATTAATCTCAAATTATCTTTAAGTGGGGTTGTAAATGGGAGAACACATGTGTCCTTGACAAATAAATGTTAGTTAACACAATTTATAGTAATATGATAGCATAAAAATAAGATATGACCACATAATTTCAAAGTTTACAAAAATCAGATTTAAAACTGATAGTGTGCAGAGATCTTATTATTTTATATTTAATTTTTATTAAAACCCTATCAATATTGGTACCATTCAAAATCTTATTTCAAGAGCTTTCCATTCATATAAAGTTTGTAATTTTCTGAAATCATTTGGTCGGTCAAATATCCAAAATACACAGAGCATGTTTTAAAAAAACTTACCAAAAATAGAATTGCACATGTGTCTTATATGTGCTCAAGTGTGTGCAAGACTTGTTATCATATTTCTGTTAGATATATGCTCTAGAAGCCAATCTGGCTGACGCATTATTAATTCTGGGATATAGCTTTGCACTTGATTTTATTATTATTGAATAATAAATGAGCATCTTTTTCATTCATATTGTTTATGTGTCTATGAATCATCCAAGAAATTAATAAGATGATGATGCATATTCTCAAGAGTTGAGAATTTGAGCCATGTGTCATTGGTGATTAATTCTTAAATGCTCTTGATCAATGGATCATCACGAGGACGGTGATCGATCCAATGAGATCAGTGCACATATCGCTTTCCTTATGGATGGACAAGACTCGAGTCCACAGTATAGGAACACTGAAGTGATAGTGCAGGTGCTTGTTAGAGAACAAGAGTACTAAGCGTGATCAAACAAAAAGTCACTTGGATGTCTATCCACTCATCAATAACTTGCTTGATGTTACAGTAGTGTGACTCATCCTTTGACCTATGGTGCTTCGGTTGCTTACAGAGAGGTCACTGTAGTTTGACTGCACGTATACATAGTCCCTAGCTATATAGATCCTTGTGGTACAGATTGGCTGCAGTAGATTCACTGTAGGAGTAGGACATGCACCTATAAGGAATCTATCGACCTTGATAGATAAGGAGTGATCCTATGTGATTTATAAGACTGCATTCGTAAGACCTCGGCCGGAGCAGTATGAACAGTAGAGAAAGAGTTTTCCACTCTCGAACTTAAGTCGAAAAAATCTTGATATATGACACGAGTTATTCATGACCTCCGTCCTATACGGATGCACGATAGAATGACTGTATCATACGATAACTACACCTAGAGGTTCATCATTCCATTCTGCTGGATAGCCACTACATGCTGCTAGGTCGCGGAGAAAGATCAGTCCAGTATTTAGAACGAAATTCGGAGGTCACTGGTGGATGGTGAGACTCACAGAGACCATCTTGATGGTCGATGAATCCTGGTGAGTGGAGTTGGAATTGTTCCAACCCATTGAAAGGAATTTTTAATGATATTGTGATAGAGATCGCAATATATATCTCACTACCAAACATAATAGAATCTATGGGGTCACACACATTAAAGGTATTGACCGATCCGATGGTTGAATTATGATTAGAAATCACAAATAATCAATTTGATTGATAATTGGTTAACCCACTAAGAGTTAGTGAGTTGAAGAATGAATAATTGCAATTGGATTGCAATTTAATTTAATTAATTGAACTTAATCATATTAAATACGAGTCCTACTTGGAGTAGGATTCCTAGAGTCCTAATTGGATTGGGATTTCAAATTAAATTAGAGTCCTACTTGGAGTAGAATTTCTGAAGTCTTAATTGGATTAGGACCGAAATTTAATAAGTCCTAATTAGATTAGAATTTCTTAAGTCCTAACTAATTTTAATCTAATGACTCCTAGTTGGATTAGAATTGAAGAGTTCAATCGAGTCATGGTTCAATTGAATCCTAATTGGATTAGGATTTAAAGGGAAATAGGTGCAACCAATCCTCTTTGGAAGAGGATTGGACCTCTTAGCATTAGACCCCACGCCCCACTTAATTAGATTAAGTGGGGGCGTGCGGGATGTGGCATGAGGAGGGAGGGGCAGAGGTTACTATAGGTTACTGTGCTTCGGTTGCTCACAGTAAGGTTACTGTAGTTTGACTGCACGTATACATGGTATCTAGCCATATGGATCCTTATGGCGTAGATTGGCTACAGTAGGTTCACTATATGAGTAGGGCATGCACCTATAAGAAATCTATCAACCTTGATAGATAAGGAGTGATCCTATGTGATTTATAAGACTGAGTTCGTAAGACCTCGGCCGAAGCAGTATGAAGAGTTGAGAAAGAGTTTTCCACTCTCGAACTTAAGTCAAATAAATCTTGACATATGGCAGGCGATGGGGTTTGACGAGTTATCCATAACCTCCATCCTGTAGAGATCCACGATTGCAGGACTGTATCATACGATAACTGCACCTAGAGGTTCATTCCATTCTACTGGATAGCTACTACATGCTGCTAGGAGTCACTGGTGGATGGTGAGACTTATAGGGACTATCTTGATGGTCGATGATCCCTGGTGAGCTGAGTTGGAATTGTTCCAACCCATTGAAAGAAGTTTTCAATGATATTGTGATAGATATCGCAATATATATCTCACTACCAGACAGAATAGAACCTATAGAGTCACACACATTAGAGGTATTGACCGATCCGATGGTTGAATTATGATTAGAAATCACAAATAATCAATTTGATTGATAATTGGTTAACCCACTAAGAGTTAGTAAGTTGAAGAAGGAATAATTACAATTACATTGCAATTTAATTTAATTAATTGGACTTGATCATATTAAATACGAGTCCTACTTGGAGTAGGATTCCTAGAGTCCTAATTGGATTAGGATTTCAAATTAAATTAGAGTCCTACTTGGAGTAGGATTTCTGAAGTCTTAATTAGATTAGGACTGAAATTTAATAAGTCCTAATTAGATTAGGATTTCTTAAGTCCTAATTAGTTTTAATCTAATGACTACTAATTGGATTAGGATTGAAGAGTTCAATTGAGTCATGGTTCAATTGAATCCTAATTGGATTAGGATTTAAAGAGAAATAGGTGCAACCAATCCTCTTTGTAAGAGGATTAGATCCTTTAGCATTAGACCCCACTCCCCACTTAATTAGATTAAGTAGGGGTGTGCGAAATGTGGCATGAGGAGGGAGGGGCGTATACGGCCCTCCCTTGGCCGAAATCATAAGGAAAAGAGGAGAGGCGTACGCCCCTCTGTTCGTCCGATTCCTGTCTACCTAAAAATATGCTAGACAGATCGTTGTTAGAGCCGACGAACAAAAGTTTAATTTAAATTTTTACTCTTACCTTTCCTACTCGAAGAATAGTGGTTGTAAGAGGTCGATCCACAAGGAGGCGATTGGAGTTGCTTAAAAATTAGAACGTTCACTCGGATTCGAAATCGAGTTTCGAATAACTAAAGAAAAACATTATTATGAGGATGTTGATAGATTCTCCAGTCTACCGGAGAATGTTTTTTTAATTGAAATTAACTAAAAGATAGGTATTTAAATTCGAAAAGCATTTATATATTTAACTAATCAAAGAAAAGCTTTGGCATAAATTAAAATGGATGAAAATAAGAGGATTGAAGTGAACACAAATTACATAAAGGGAGATTTAATGTATTGCATAAAAAGAAAAATTAAAAGATTTCATAAAAAGAAAACAGAAATTAACTTGAACCTAGAACAGGGATTGCATGAAAGAAAATTGCTAGATTTTATAAAAATAAAATCGATTACAAATAACAATAGAGATTAGAGGCCTCATACTCCTTCTCTTTTGCAAATAACAGAAAGAAAACAAAAAGAAAACAAAACAAGAAGCTTCTCTCTCCTAGTGGAACCCCTAAAACAAATAAAATATTACTTTTTTTTTTTCTTCTTCTTCTCGGAAAACAGGGCCTCCCCTGTTTTTTTTGGCTCAACACCCAACCCACCCTTCTTCTTCCTTGGACCAGCCGGCCCCCACCGAGCCGAGAGCCGAGCTCCCCCGGCCACCACCCTCCCCAAGCTCTCATCAACCTCCCCCTCTTATAGATCGCCACAGCAAGCGTTATGGGCGGAAGGAGAGGGCGGACGCGGCTCTTGGCTGGGACGTTGATCACAGAATGCTTGATGTGCGCGGGATCGCTGGAATCGGGGAAGAGGGTCGTCCGGGATGCTGGGAGGCTGAGATTTGGAAACGAAAGGAGGGAGGCGCGGGCTGAGGTGCGGGGATTTGGTCGCAGACGGCTAGAGACACGGTGGAGACACGCTGCGGGATGAGCTGGAGGAGTGCTTCACGGATGGAAGAAGATCCATCGTCTTCTTTGGCCCACGGACGGATGCGGGATCGCCGGATGAACGCGGACGGGCGCTTGGGATCATTCCTTCTCCCCTTGCTGGAACGTTGAACTGAATATGGGTCATGTGCCAGTTTCTGCAATGGAATTAGATTTTGGAAGAAGGTCTGGGACTTTCTTTGCCCTCCTGAGATGGGAGCTGGGAGATACCAAGTTCCGTCCAATTAGTCATAGAGATAAAAAAAGATAGTGTGATATGAAATTTGGCTCACGAGTCATCTGTTCTGACTGGAGGTCAATTGCAAGTCTTTGGGTCACCCAGCACCTCATAGTTATGATATGGTCAAATTAGATTTGCCCAAAATTCTTTCCTAAAAGCACAAAGAAATTGGACCCGATTCGGACCCGACCCGACTCAGACCCGACCCGACTCGGACCCGAGTCGGGTCGGGGAAGGAATTCTTCTGAAGTCAAATTTGTACTCAATATGCATTTTATCTCCAATTTATGATAATCTGTGCCGAACCCAAATATAATATTAATTCAGGGAATTTATCATTATTGGTTAGCAATAACACTAATTTTAGTGACATGTAGGTCGCACTTTTGTGCTCTCATCACACCCCCCAACTAGCTTATTGCTAGTCTCTAGCAATTAACAAGCAAACGATAAAATGAGGGCACAAAAAGATGTAGTCTAACTTATGACTTTTTCTCCTTTTTTTTTTTGAATTGAAGCTAAATACACAAACTACGATATGTACCCATTTTCGTAGGGAGCAACGATTGCACTTAGCACGTGCAACAAGCCTTTAAACCCCTAGGTTACTCTAGTGGACGAGTGTTGTCTCGTGAGGGTTTGCAGTGAAGTTACCCACAAACTTCATCAATCAGGGATTTCTAATGTTTAACTCAAAATTTGAACAAGTACTATTGTATGAACTTAGAATTGCAAGGACAATAAAGACTTATTGCTATCATATTTAAGCAGACTCTAAGTCAAGTTCCATTACTCCCCATCTATCTGCTAACAAGTCAAGAATATAGTGAGGTGCAAGATAGTATCATATAAATGAGTGGCTTTTACTTACTTCCAACATGATCACTCTAATTTTCAAGACTTTCTAGAGTTAAATGGTAATGAACACCCTGGATTTATTTATTCATTTATTGTTTTTTTTTCAGACTAAATGCTAAGAAGAATGACTTGTGCAATATCTAGCCTTATTAAGCTTTCTAGCTAACCCATGTAGCGAGTGTTAGGCCAATGACTCCCGATCCAGATGGCTCAGGGCACTAGGTGTAGAGACACCCTAACAGGCTTAATAACTCAAGTTAACTAGGCTTCAAGACCAAATTAGTCACTCAGAGTTTAATCTCAATCATCCTCACCTTTTTACGCGAACACTCGCTGCTTGCCAGGCAAGAGGCCCGGTTACTCAGTGAGAAGACTTAAAATAAACTCATTATTTTATTTTATTTTATCTCTTTTTTTTTGATTAGGGTGTTCATCACGCATGTAACTTTAAATTATCCCGAAGATTAAAAGTATTCATATTAGTTGCAAGTATACATACCCCACTATTCATGTGCTTACGTGTAGGTGCTAAATCATCTTGTATCATGTTAGCAGAAGATAGGTGGGACGAAAACTCAAGCTAGAACTGCTATCATATTCCTTAACTCAAAGCTATTGTCAAAGCAATTCCTACTTTATACAGCCAAAAAAATTAGATTTTGAGTTAAAAATTTGAACTCCTTTTTTTTTATTTTAATTTTAATTTTTTTCTGGGCATAAAAATTCAAAAATATTCTCACCCCCATACTTAAATCTAACATTGTCCTCAATGTTAAAAAAAAATTTAAAGCAGTAATAGGATAGAGGAGAAGTTACCTGATATGGATGGGTAAAGTGACAATTGGGGCCAAAAACCCCCAAACCTACATATTAGTAATTTATTATTTTTTTTATTATTTTTATATTTATATATATATATTTATATAATATTTATATGTTGGGTTGCCTCCCTTTAAAACCCATGGAATTTGGGTAGCATATTTATTGTCGCAGCCCAAATTTCAAATTGGGCTGCATTATTTATTGGCAACACTGTAGGTGGACTAGCGGATGCAGGAGCGAATAACTCATTCAGGGTTTTAATATGATCACCCATTGTAGAGATTGGTGGTTGATCAATAATTCGTCGGATGTGATGATACTTTTTTCCAACCTCTGGGTTAAATGGTGTTAACTTACCCTTTAATGATTTTCTACCATGCATATATTATTCACAATTTAATTAGACTCGACTCCTAAACGAAATCCTAAAAGAAAAGAAGGGCTAGACACAGCTGACCACAACCAACACCACACAACAATTTGATCCTATTAGTCTTAGAACTAAGTGAGGTTTAGTAGCTTCTTAAATCTAGTTGCACAGAGACTTATCAGGTTAAAAAAGTTCCTGAAATTCTCTCTAGATTAGACAGCTCCTAATCTCCCTTTCAGATTAAGCTTGAGCTTACCAGTTAAGTGATCCAGTAACCAGTGACCAGAAAAGTCCCGGGGTGTGTGGTGGTGCCAGAAGGGATACACCGATACCATAATACCCGTAACAGTTCTCACTGTTGTAAAACTTTCCTAGACATCACCAATTACTAAATTCTCACTGGAGTGGCTTTCAGCCGCTTCTTTCCAAGAGCCTAATTGAGCTCGAAAACCCTAAGGCCAATGTCTAATTTGATTTTAATTTAATTTGGCTTAGGATAAGTATACAAGGTGGTGATTTTTGGGCTAAGGACAGGTAATGACTTCCCGACCTTATCTTTTTAATGAGTTTTGCCCTTAAATTATTTTATGCAAGTGCTTAATACTAAATGCAGCAAATAATCAATATTTTTTTTTAAAGTTTATGCAATGTCATTAGGTTGTATTGATTAAATGAGCAAGCAATTTTTTTTTATTTTTATTTTTTTTTAAAATTTTTTTTTTAATTTTTTTTAGCAATAACTTGAATGTAAACTAAACACAATCCTTATGCGTCAGTCAATCTCCGAATGCCCGTTGAATAAGCTCTAGAGATTACTCCATGAGGAGCCCCAATAAAGGTATGATAACCTCGGAGGATTGCACCTTATCAATTACTAGCAAAAATAATATAGATTTTTTTTTTAATTTTTTTTTAATTTTTTTTTGAATTTTTTTTTATTTTATTTTTTTAAATTTAGATTTCAAATTTCGAATTTCAGAATTCAAATTTTGAATTTAAATTTTTGAATTTTTGAATTTTGAAAAAAAAAAATTTCAATTTTTTTTCAATTTTTTTTTTTGAATTTCAAATTTCAAAATTTAATAACTACAAAATTATTAACTGAAAATAATAAAAATAAAAAAAAATAAAAACTTACTACCGGAGTGCGTTCACTCCGGCCATCCAAAATCCAATTTGATCTTCGTGATCGTTCTTGCTTCTCGATTTGCCTCCCCGGCAACGGCGCCAAAATTCTGTTCGTCCGATTCCTGTCTACCTAAAAATATGCTAGACAGATCGTTGTTAGAGCCGACGAACAAAAGTTTAATTTAAATTTTTACTCTTACCTTTCCTACTCGAAGAATAGTGGTTGTAAGAGGTCGATCCACAAGGAGGCGATTGGAGTTGCTTAAAAATTAGAACGTTCACTCGGATTCGAAATCGAGTTTCGAATAACTAAAGAAAAACATTATTATGAGGATGTTGATAGATTCTCCAGTCTACCGGAGAATGTTTTTTTAATTGAAATTAACTAAAAGATAGGTATTTAAATTCGAAAAGCATTTATATATTTAACTAATCAAAGAAAAGCTTTGGCATAAATTAAAATGGATGAAAATAAGAGGATTGAAGTGAACACAAATTACATAAAGGGAGATTTAATGTATTGCATAAAAAGAAAAATTAAAAGATTTCATAAAAAGAAAACAGAAATTAACTTGAACCTAGAACAGGGATTGCATGAAAGAAAATTGCTAGATTTTATAAAAATAAAATCGATTACAAATAACAATAGAGATTAGAGGCCTCATACTCCTTCTCTTTTGCAAATAACAGAAAGAAAACAAAAAGAAAACAAAACAAGAAGCTTCTCTCTCCTGGTGGAACCCCTAAAACAAATAAAATATTACTTTTTTTTTTCTTCTTCTTCTCGGAAAACAGGGCCTCCCCTGTTTTTTTTGGCTCAACACCCAGCCCACCCTTCTTCTTCCTTGGACCAGCCGGCCCCCACCCAGCCGAGAGCCGAGCTCCCCCGGCCACCACCCTCCCCAAGCTCTCATCAACCTCCCCCTCTTATAGATCGCCACAGCAAGCGTTATGGGCGGAAGGAGAGGGCGGACGCGGCTCTTGGCTGGGACGTTGATCACAGAATGCTTGATGGGCGCGGGATCGCTGGAATCGGGGAAGAGGGTCGTCCGGGATGCTGGGAGGCTGAGATTTGGAAACGAAAGGAGGGAGGCGCGGGCTGAGGTGCGGGGATTTGGTCGCAGACGGCTAGAGACACGGTGGAGACACGCTGCGGGATGAGCTGGAGGAGTGCTTCACGGATGGAAGAAGATCCATCGTCTTCTTTGGCCCACGGACGGATGCGGGATCGCCGGATGAACGCGGACGGGCGCTTGGGATCATTCCTTCTCCCCTTGCTGGAACGTTGAACTGAATATGGGTCATGTGCCAGTTTCTGCAATGGAATTAGATTTTGGAAGAAGGTCTGGGACTTTCTTTGCCCTCCTGAGATGGGAGCTGGGAGATACAAAGTTCCGTCCAATTAGTCATAGAGATAAAAAAAGATAGTGTGATAGTAAATTTGGCTCACGAGTCATCTGTTCTGACTGGAGGTCGATTGCAAGTCGTTGGGTCACCCAGCACCTCATAGTTATGATATGGTCAAATTAGATTTGCCCAAAATTCTTTCCTAAAAGCACAAAGAAATTGGACCCGATTCGGACCCGACCCGACTCAGACCCGACCCGACTCGGACCCGAGTCGGGTCGGGGAAGGAATTCTTCTGAAGTCAAATTTGTACTCAATATGCATTTTATCTCCAATTTATGATAATCTGTGCCGAACCCAAATATAATATTAATTCAGGGAATTTATCATTATTGGTTAGCAATAACACTAATTTTAGTGACATGTAGGTCGCACTTTTGTGCTCTCATCACCCTCCTCTTGATTCCAAAGTGATAAGGATGGAGCTCTTAAAAATTAGGAGCTCCACATGCTATAAAAGGGGAGGCGCAACCTTAGGTTTTCATAGGAATTATTTCCAGCCATGAGCCCCCTTATTCCCTTCCCTTGAGCCGTGGACATCCTCCTCTCCTCTCCCTTTTGGGTTTCAGCCATTAGCAAAGGAAGAAAGAGAGGCGTGTGGGCTTGGATCCTCTTCCTTCTTCCACTGCAAACAAAAGCTGCAATTGTGTGCATCCTTTTGTTCTTCCTTTTTCTCCTATTCTTCTTCCTGTAGAGAGAGCAATCAAGGAGTTGTTTGCTGCAAGGAGAAAGGATTTCATCCATCAAAGTTATCTCTGCAAGGGAGCTAGCACTCCGGGGACATTCAAAGGCTTCGATCGGTCCTCTGCTTCATATGGATACCCGTAGAGGCCGGACGCGTGTGCGGCTTCAAACGAACCTTCAACAAATACCACGATCATCAATTTGCGGTGATCACCTACCCGCACAAGGTGAAGATCTGATCTTTCTAATCATGTAAAAAGTTTTTAATCCTAATCTATCTGCAAACGACGTTTTAAATACGTTCATGTGATGAACGGGATCTCACGCATACCCTTCTGCTGCGTTCAGAATTTTTCTGCGGTGTGTGTGGGATTCCAACAGTGGTATTAGGGCTAGATTGTGTAGATTAAGATTAGGATTAATCATTAAAGGCATATTAGATCTAAAAAAAAAAATTTAAAAGATTATGTTTGCTGAAATTTTCTGCATGCAGAATTTTGCAGGTTGCTGATTTTTCTGCATGCTGATTTTTATACGCTTAGATTAATGATTCTATTGCTTTGTTAATATGATTACAAAAATTTAGAATCATATCATGCATGATCAGCAACTCATGAGATGACATAATCAGTTAAGTTTCAGATCTATAAATTATATTTAATGCATGAGATGTGTATGGTGATGATCATGGATGAACTCTTTTACATGTGCTGAAATGTTCTGCGATGTTCTGTGATGGCATGTGATTCAGATTATCAGATGCTTGCATGCATATTAAATTAATGTATTAGAGACCTGCATGTTTTATGAAAAAGGGTTGTAATTATTATTTTATTTTTAAACTTATCTGGGATATAATCTGTGATATGTTTGCGCGTCGATGGTTGATCGGTGCATGCCTCTACAAGCACGACTTGCGCGGATCGAGATCAAGGGTTGATTGAAGATGGATCAAGGAGTTGATCGCAATTGGACTAAAAGTGGTTACTTAATTAGGACCTTACTCTCCGAGTAAGGGGAGCCTATCACCTGCTTACCTAGTCAATTGATCGATTACCTCCTATGAAGAACTCAAGGTTGCAATCACCAAGACTAGATTACTCAATATTAAGTCCATAGATCTTCCACCGTAGTAGAGTTGCTAAGGTCTCTCTGGTGTTGATTTGTCTCGGCTAGACACAGTGGGCAAGTTGCATCAAGAGACTAGACCTCTCTATAGACATGAGATGTTGTAGGGGTAAAGATGGGGTTGGATGCCAATAACTGTTAGATGAGGACCCAATGATGACTTTATTTTTGTGGTTATACGGTGGGTCTGACTTAACTAAGGAATGGGGCCAATAATTGTTAGGAGAGGTCTTCATAACTTAGAGACCGAGTAGCACTGCAATTTGCTTTAGAAGCATTGTACAAGAGTTGTACACTCATCTATTTATATGTCGCTAATAACTGTTAGGTGAGGTTGCATGTAAATCGGTGGGACTGCAGTACCCACTAGAAATCCTAGCCGCGTAGGTTTTCCATTTTCCTACAAGAGGAGTGTGAGGGATTCGAGAAAATAGTGGGAGGTGTATTTGTTTAAAAGTTCCTAAAACAAATAGAGTTCAAGTACAAAATCTAACTATAATATTTACTCTCTATAGATCATAATGTCAGCTTCGAATCCTTTGACTCATATTCTTGAGATCAACTGACTGACCGGAACCAATTACAAAGACTGGCTAAGAAACCTGAAAATCGTTCTGAGTTGCGAGAAAATAGCTATGTGATTGACAACGATATCCCTAGGTTACCATCACGTCCGTCCGATGATCAACGTGAAATGCATGAAAAATGGACGGCTGATGACATTAGGATCAAGTGCTACATCATGGCATCAATGTCCAATGAACTTCAATGCAAGCATGAGAATATGAAGACTTCTAGGGAGATATTGGCACACCTACAAGAGTTGTATGGTGGGCACAATTGCACAGCTCATTTTGAAGTGTCCAAGAGGCTCTTCAAGGCAAAGATGCGCGAGGGGCAGTCTGTCCATGATCATGGTCTAACTATGATCAAAAACCTAGAGGAGCTTGAGAAGCTTGGTATGACCATGCACAAGGAATTGCAAGTAGATTTGATCCTGCAATTCCTTCCTGATTCATTTGGGCAGTTTATAGTAAATTACCACATGAATAAGATTGAATGCCCTAGGACTGAACTGTTGAATATGTTGGTAACTACTGAGGGAGCCTTGGAAGGTTTAAGGGGCACTGTCCTTGCTGCTGAGTTGACTTCTACTTCCAAAGAAAGTCTACATAGAAGAAGAAGAAGCTTGCGAAGAAGCAGAAGAAAGACAAGAAGCCAAAGAAGGAAGTTCAAAAGAATAAGGCTAATGACAAAGAAAAATGTTTCCACTGCAATATCGACGGCCACTGGAAGAGGAACTGTCCTTCATATCTCGAGAGTCTGAAGAACAAAAAGGCAGACACACCTTCAGAAGGTATGTTAGGCTTGCTTATAATTGAAACTAATCTTACGGTTTCTTCTACTTCTAATTGGATTATAGATTCTGGTTCTAGTGCTCACTTGTGCACTATTATGTAAGATCTAAAGAAAAGTAGAAGGCTAGCGGAAGGTGCAATAACCCTTCGGGTTCGCAACAAGGCAAAAGTTGCTGCTGTGGCTGTGGGCACCTATCCTCTGCGACTACCGTCTGATTTTAGTTTGTTGCTTAAAGACTGTTATTATGTACCTGCTGCTAGCAGGAATTTGATTTCTATTTCGTGTTTAGCACAGGATGGTCATATTTTTATATTTGACAAAGACTATTGTTCTATTTATTTCAAAAATAAATTAGTTGCACGTGGTTTCATGATTGACAGTCTCTATCACTTACATGTCGATGTGTCTGTGAATGTGTCTGAGCAAGTAGTGAGTGACATAGGATCCAAAAGATTCAGAGATGAGATAAACCAGAAGTATTTGTGGCACCTCAGACTTGGCCATATTGGAGAGGACAGAATGAACAAAATGGAGAAAGATGGGCTTCTTGGCTCATTGACTTCCAAGTCATATCCAGTTTGCGAATCCTGTCTTCAAGAAAAAATGGCTAGATTACCTTTTGTAGGACATGGAAAGAGGACCACTGAAATACTTATCCTGGTATACAATGATGTGTGTGGCCCATTCGATGTGCTAGCTAGAGGTCATTATTCGTACTTCATTACCTTTACCGATGATTTTTTATGATATGGGTATGTGTATCTTATGAGACATAGGCCCTGTTTGGGGGAGCTGTTGGCAGTAGAGCTGTTGGAAGTAGAGCTGTCTGAAGTAGAGCTGTTATAAAAAGCTGTTTGCTGTTTGGTAATTACATTCGTAAAGTGCTGTGGTACTTTGTTTTGTGTTTGGTAAACAAACTGAGAAAGTACTTTTGTATGACAAAATTACCATAAAGAACATTGCATAGTATTATACAACAGAACATAATAAAACATAACATAAATTAATACATAAATATATGATATAGTATAATATTATTGTAATATAAAATAATATTATGTTAATATCGCATAATAGTAATATAATTATTAGAGTAAAATAATATTTGGTAATATAACATAATATTAAATTAATTAACATAACATATTAATGTATTATGATATAATGTAATATATATTATATTTATAGTATAATACAATAATAAAAGTATAAAATATTATAATTATTAGTATAAATTAATTTCTTATAATATAACATAATATTAAATTATTTAAAATAACATATTAATGTATTATAATGTAATGTAATATAATACAATATTTATAGTATAATACAATAATAAAGGTATAAAATATTATATTTATTATTATAAATAATTTTTCATAATATAACATAATATTAAATTATTTAAAATAACATATTAATGTATTATAATGTAATGTAATATAATATAATATTTATAGTATAATACAATAATAAAGGTATAAAATATTATAATTATTATTATAAATTAATTTTCCATAATATAACATAATATTAAATTATTTAACATAACATATTAATGTATTATGATATAATATAATATGATATTATATTTATAGTATAATACAAAAATAAAGGTATAAAATATTATAATTATTAGTATAAATTAATTTTCCATAATATAACATAATATTAAATTATTTAACATAACATATTAATGTATTATGATATAATATAATATGATATTATATTTATAGTATAATACAAAAATAAAAGTATAAAATATTATAATTATTAGTATAAAATAATTTTCCATAATAATTTCCCATAAAATAATTTTCCGCGGTCCAGGGGCTCTTCTTTGTGGTCCACGCTCGAGGAGGATCTCAGCGTGGGCTGCGAGGTTGATGATAAAAAAAAAACAATAGATTGATTTTGGAAGGTATGGAAAAGGATTAAAAATTTTTTCTTCTAAAATGTGGTTCAAGAGATGCATACAAAAATTAAAAAGAAAAATACATTTTCTTACGGAGGGGAGTCTGACGGCTAGGGTTTTTGGATCCAGCAGATTTTTAGGTTTATAAAGGGACAAACTATGTAATTATGTTATTTTAATATGGGCATTTTTGTCAAAAATACAGCTTTCCGAAAAAGCTGAAACAGCTTCCTCCCAAAAGCTCCAAATTGGAGCTTCCTCCCGAAAGCTGTTTTCAGCTTTCCGCAAAAGCTGAAACAGCTTTTCGAAAAATTTACCAAACACAGATTTTCATCTAAAAGTACTTTTGGAGGGCCAGAAAGTGCTTTCTGGCCCTCCAAAAGCTCCCCCAAATAGGGCCATAAATATGAATCTTTTGAAAAGTTCAAAAAGTTTAGAAATGAAGTAGAAAAACAAACTGAAACCCCTAAAAGCTCTTCGATCAAATCGAGGAGGGGAATATCTTAGTGGAGAATTTTGGAACTATCTCAAGGAGAATGGCATAATCTCACAGTGGACGCCTCCGGGTACACCTCAACTCAACGGGGTGTTAGAAAGAAGGAATCAGACTCTATTAGATATGGTCCGATCCATGATGAGCTTTCCTGATTTATCCTTGTTTCTTTGGAGAGATGCCTTACTTTCCACGATTTACTTATTGAATAGAGTTTCCTCTAAATCCTACCATACCGTATAAGATATGGCATGGTAAGAAGCCGAGTCTTGGTCATCTCAAGATTTGGGGATGTTCGGTCCATGTCAAGTGACTACGGGCAGACAAGGTAGAGGCTAGGACTGTAAGTGCTCGTTTTATTAGATATCCTAAAGAGTCATTATGATATAATGTTTACGTCTCATAAGATCACAATGTTTTTGTGAGCCGACATGCTATCTTCTTGGAAAAACAGTTTATCCTTGATAGAGGCAGTGGAAGAAAAATTGAACTTGAAGAGAGAGTCTCTGAAAAGCAAAGAGTCATGGATCCGAAAGAACTTATTCATATAAAGCCAGTATACGTAGTACCTCCTCTACCTCGTAGATCTAGTAGGGTCTCACATCCTCCTGATAGATACTTAAGTATGCTAATAGAGGATACCTAGAAAATGTTCCTCATGGGAGATAGGAAACATGTACAGGATCCCAATACCTACAATGAGGCGATGTTGGACATTGATTCCGAGAAATAGCTGGAAGCAATGAAGTCAGAGATAAACTCCATACATTCCAACCAAGTCTGGATCTTAGTAGATCCACCAGAAGGTATAGTACCTATTGGATGCAAATGGATCTACAAAAGAAAGATAGGTTCGGATGGAAAGGTAGAGACCTATAAGGCAAGGCTAGTAACGAAAGGGTATAGTCAGTGCGAAGGCATTGACTATCAGGAGACCTTTTCACCTGTAGCCATGCTGAAATCCATTCGAACATTGCTTGCCATTGCAGCATTTCATGATTATGAAATATGGCAGATGGATGTGAAAACTTTTTTTCTAAATGGATATCTTGATGAAGATAACTATATGAAGCAGTCTTTAGGTTTCACTTCCAGTGATGGAGATCACAAAGTCTACAAGCTGTAAAGGTCCATCTATGGACTAAAGCAAGCATCTCGGAGTTGGAACACTCGTTTCAACGATGTGATCTGTTGCCCAGAGGTGCAGCCCAAGAGGGGGGGTGAATTGGGACTCTTTAAAAAATTAAAATTAAAACGTATGAAGAGTATGAGTTACGGTTATCTTATAGATTTAGCAGCGGAAATATGATTGCACAAATACGACAGTGAATAAAATGAGGAAAGCAATCAGGAATATGTAAAGGAGAGGAAGAGAGAAAAACCACAAGCACAAACACCAAGGTTTATAGTGGTTCGGTGCACTCCCAGCACCTACGTCCACTCCTTAAGCCTTGCTTGAGATTTTACTATAACCCAGCAGATTACAGTCTGATTGTTTTTCGGGCTCACAATTAAAACCTAGTTGGTTTTCCTAGGCAACCAACCGAAAACCTTTTGTTTTCTAGGATCACAAACAACCCAGTTGGTTTTCAGATAAACCAACCAAAAACTTTACACCATTTGTTTTTTCGGGCTCACAAACAACCTAGTTGGTGTTCAGACAAACCAACCAAAAATTTTTCACCATTTGTTTTTTCGGACTCACAAACACCCCAGTTGGTTTTTAGATAAACCAACCAAAAACTTTTTTCTTGCTGAATATTTCCGATTCAACAACTTCCAATCGAGGCTTGGAAGAGCCTTTACAAGTTTCAAATCAATGAAACTGTTACAGCAACAATTAATCCAACTAAAAGAATGCTGTAACCAGAAAACTTAAAGCTTCAAAATATAAAGAGTGAAACAATAAAAATGAAGACTGAAGCTGATGAAGAGGTTTGCTGTGGAAGGATTTTCCAATGCTTAAACAGCTGCTCTTCTCGATGTAGTGAGAAGCTTCGACTGATTTTCTCACGGAAGAAGGTTTCAGATAGAATGCTGATGAGGATGATGAACTGTAAAGCTTATTCTTCTTTTTTCTCAGTAGAAATCTTTTGTTTTCAATAGAACCTTTTTCCATTTCTCGTTGTTTCCATTCTGAGGTTTCCTCATATTTATAAACAAATTCTTCGGCGAGATTTGAATTTCTTTGTTTCCGTTCTGATGAGAATCTTTTTCTGTTACAGAAGAAGACAAAAGTCATTCAAAGCTTCCTGTTGTGGTCCCATCAGTATAAGGGTCGACTCATGTAACTCAGGGGTCGACTCATGTTCATTCTGGATTAGCACTTCAAGATGTTGAGAAGGCTTATACTGTGATATCTTCAAAGGGTCGACTCTTTATCCTTAAAGGTTGGCTCATCTTCATCAGGAGTTGCCTCTTTAAATGCAAGGGTAGACTAATACTATAGTTTTTCGGCTGACGCTGAGATTGAACAGGGGTCGACTCTTCAAACGCAAGAGTCGACTCTTCAATTTCGGGGGTCGACTCATTTTGAACAAGGGTCGACTCTTCAGACTTTGTCTCAGGCGATAAAAAGCTTTCTGTCTAATTTGAACTACACAAGGGTTGACTCATGTTTTGCGGGGGTCGACTCATTAAGTGTGCTGCTTGAGTAAAACATACCAGAATCAACTTAAACTTGTCCTTTTTGCTTAGGGGTTGACTCAAGTTTTTCAAACAGAAAACTTTAGACTTCATCTCTGATCTCCATGGATTAGTTAAGATCATTTTCTTTTAGAACATGTCCAATAAGATGTTTGCAAAGAACTTATGATTTTGCAGTGCTTCATTTCTTCTGATTTTTCTTGACTTATAAAACGTCACAATTAAGCCAATGTCATTAGTACACAATATCATCTCAAGTGTTTTGTAATCATCAAAATTCATCTTTTAGGGTTGACAATCTCTCCCTTTTTGATGATGACAAAATCATTAAGTTAAAAAGAATTTTGCAATAAATTTCACAGCAATTATAAGAATTTTATAATAAAGTTCAGAGCAAATATGAAATTCAGAGATATATGCATAATTTCAACAAATTAAGGAGAAAAATCTTCTTCTATCAATTGCAAACATTTGAATTATGCAGAGTTCTTGTTCTTTGTTTAAAAAAAATTTTGATAGTGCAGTATCATCATAATTTAAATCTCCCCCTATATATTATCTTTAGTGTAGAAATTTGTATTCTGAATTCTTTTCACATTTCTTATTTCACATTTCTTATATCTCATTTCTCATATTAGAATTCTTTTCATATTTCTCATTTCTCATTTCTCAAATTAGAATTCTTTTCATATTTCTCCCCCTTTTTGTCATCAACAAAAGGAAGGAAGCTAAAAGGAATATCTGTTACCAACATGAAGGATTAATTAAAGGTTTTGATATGTATCAGAGAAGTATATAAACCAATAAAGACATATATTTCAAGAAAGGTAATCATTCATTGCATTGGGTAAATGAAGTACATCAGAAGATTACAATTTATATCAATTGGTATCAGTCAGCATACAAGTGTGCCAAATAAACATGAAACTCAGCTTAGTACAAGGTTATGTTTTGAAAACATAGGATTCAGTCTAAGCTCAGGTTAGGTTCAGTTTAAGGTCAGTCTAGGTTTAAGGTTTTGAAGATGAAGATCCAGACTGATCTTCCTTTGGCTCTTCCATCAGCTTGTCAATTTTACTGTTTAGTGTAGTGATGGAGCTAGTGAGCTGAGTGTGTTCTTCTTTCAGTGCTTGTACAGATCCTTGAACAGAATTTTCTTATTCTCTCAACTATTTTTTAATCTCAGTAATTCTCCTCTGCTAGTTGCCTCAATCCTTTCAGTTTAGATTTTACTTCTTTTACCAAATCAATGAAGTCAACAACCGAATTCCAGCAGACTCCAGAATTGAACATTGCTTTTATAATGTTATCTTCAATAAATTTTAATTGCCATTTCTCAAGTTTGAGTGGAGGATCTGATGGCCTTTGGATTGGAGAAGGTTGACTGACTGGAGGCTCTGTTGAAGGTGCTTGTGTAGGAATTCTTTTGCTTTTAAGTGGTGTTGAAGTGTCTTGACCACTTTCATCTTGAATTCTTTTCCTTTTATAAGTCCATTTGCCCTCAGTTTTAAGAAATCCCATTCTTTTCAATGATTTGTCATTGTAGACATCAGAAGACAGTAGTTCCTTCTTGGTCTCCCCTTCTAGATTTATATTGAAGTAACATAAAACTTGAGTTAAGACCATACCATAAAGAAGTGAAGCTCCTTTTTTCTGTCCTTGAGCTTCCATATATTTGATCATCAAGCAGGGTAGGTTCAGTGGGAGTCCTTGTATAATATGGTGCATTACCAGTATATCTCTTTCTGAAACATGATCAAATTTTCCTATCTTCGGGAAGAACATTTTGTTGATTATGTGATGCAGCAAACGTATCTCAGCATTCAGTTGATTGGCACTAATTTCAGTCCAATCTCCTGTGACTTCTCTATTCAGAATGGTACTTATCCCTTCATTCCTATTCTCTAAGTGATCTCTATTTTCTCCATCATTTGGAATCCGAACGGTATCTCTAAGAATCTCTTCAGTAATCAAAATAGGGACATCTTTTACCTTGGACAAGATTTGTCCTTGTCCATATTTGGTATTGTTGTAGAACTCTCGTACCAGGTCTGGATAGGTTGGCACATTCAGCAAGCATAAGTATTCCCAACCCATATCCTTTAGATTTTGGCCTAAAGGAAAATTTTTCTTTTCTAGAAACTCAAAATCCACTCTCCTTTCTGTGGATACATTTCTTATGGAGAGAGGTCTTTGTTTCGAAACTGAGGACGGAGGTGACAGAGGGGCCGTAACGGGTTGAGGCGGTGGTGTTACTTGCCTTTGTAGATTCTCTGCTCGAGCCTTTGTTCTCCTCTCAGTTTGTGGAATGGTGTTCTTTCTCTTTGGTCCGGATGTAACTTGCTTTATTCTCACCATTGGAAGATCAATCAGAACCTCGAAAAGATTTTCTAGGATTTTGGAGGTTTTTGTTTGAACGAGAGTTTGAGGACAAAAAGGCGCTTTATGGGGTATGAAACGTTTCAGGTTCAACGTTTCAGAGAGAGAGAGAGAGAGAGAAAAAGCCTTTTAGAATCCATTTCGAATAGTTTCCACTTCAGTCGACTCATTCAACTCATGAGTCATCTCCTATAGACTAGGAGTCGACTCTTTTAACTTAAGAGTCGTCTCCTGTAAGTTAGGGGTCGACTCTTTTAACTTAAGAGTCGTCCCTTACTACATGAGTCGACTCCTCATTTACATGAGTCGTCTCCTCAGACTGTTCAAGAGATAATTTTTTTTTGAATAAGATTTAAAACTCAATTGTAAACCACGGATCAAATCAACCAAAATTCAACCAATAATAGTCAATCAAAATACACAATTTATTATTCATAATCAGTCATCAAAATGGATCACAAATACATAATTTGTTAGGATCTGTCACATGCCGCAGAAAATTTCAAAAAATTTTCAGATTGCAGCGGAAAGGCATGCAAGATCCCGTTCATCGCATGAACGTATTTTTACAAACTTCGTTTGTAAATAGATTAAGATTAAATTCTTATGAACCATTTTTAAGTCACTAAGAAGATCAGATCTTCACCTTGTACGGAAAGATGGTCTCCGCAAATCTGATATTCGTGGATTTGTTAAATGTTCGATGGAAACCGCACATGTGTCCGGCCTCTACGGATATCCACACGAGATAGTGAACCGATCGAAGCTTTCTGATCTTTCCGGGGTGCTAGCTCCTTTGCAGAGATGGCTATTGATGGCTGAGGTCCTCTCTTTTGAATCAACTCTTGATTGCCTTGAGAAGAGGAAGAAGAAGGAAGGTTTAATGAAGAAGATCCAGAAGGCCCTTCGCAGCCTTTCTATTTTTCTTCACATTGGAACCAAATGGAGGAATTAGGAGGGCCGCCAAGGCTCTTCTTTTTCCTTGTTGCTTGCGGCTCAAAGGAGGAGAAGGGAGGAGGTGCTCATGGCTGAAAAAGAGAAAGAAAAGCCTAAAAAATTCGCAGCCCCTTGAACCCTTCTTTTAATGGCATGTGAATAGAGATAAGCTCCTAAATTTTAGGAGCTCATCTTTATCCTTTCAATTTTCAAAATAGGAAGGGCGTACGCCTCTCCTTTTTCCCTCATGCCATCAGCAAAGGGAGGGGCGTACGCCCCTCCCTCTTCTCCCATTTGGTTGGCCCCCACTTAATCAAATTAAGTGGGGAAGGTTGAGTCCAAAGGTTGGGTCCAATCCTATTCAAAATAGAATTATGTGCACCCATTTTAATTTCCTCCAAATCCTAATCCAATTAGGATTTAATTGAACCATGACTCTATTGAACTCTTCAATTCTAATCCAATTAGGAGTCTTTTAATTAATTAAATTAAAATTAATTAGGACTTAAGAAAATCCTAATCTAATTAGGACTTATTAAATTTCAGCCCTAAGGCAATTAGGACTTTAGAAATCCTACTCCAAGTAGGACTCTAATTTAATTTAAAATTCTAATCCAATTAGGACTCCAAGGATCCTATTCGAAGTAGGACCCGTGATCAAGTCCAATTAATTAAATTAAATTGCAATCCGATTGCAATTATTTTTTCTTCAACTCACTAACTCTTAGCGGGTTAACCAATTATCAATCAAATTGATTATTTGTGATTCCTAATCATAATTCAACCATCGGATCGGTCAATACCTCTAATGTGTGTGACCCCATAGGTTTTATTTTGTCTGGTAGTAAGATATATTTGTTAGATGTATGCCCTAGAAGCCAATTTGGCTGACACATTGTTGATTCTAGGGACATAATTTTGTACTTGACTATTTATTATTGAATAAATAAAAGGCATCTTTTCATTCATATTGTTTATGTGTCTATGAATCGTCCAAGAAATTAATAAGATGATGATACATATTCTCAAGAGTTGAGAATTTGAGCCATGTATCATTGGTGATTAATTTCTAAATGCTCCTGATCAATGGATCATCACGAGGACGGTGATCGATCCGATCAGTGCACAGATCACTTTCCTTCTGGATGGACGAGACTTGAGTCCACAGTGTAGGGACACTGAAGTGATAGTGCAGGTGCTTGTTAGAGAACAAGGGTACTGAGCGTGACCAAGACAAGAAGTCACTTGGATGTCTATCCACTCGTCAGTGACTTGCTTGATGTTGCAGTAGTGTGACTGGTCCTTTGACCTGCGGTGCTTCGGCTACTCACAGTGAGGTTATTGTAGTTTGACTGCACACATACATGGTCTCTAGCCATATGGGTCCATGCAGTGTAGATTGGCTGCAGTAGGTTCACTGTAGGAGTAGGGTATGCACCTATAAGGAATCTATCGACCTTGATAGAAAAGGAGTGATCCTATGTGATTTGTTAGACTGAGTTCTAAGACCTTGGCCAGGGCAGTAATATAAAGTGAAAAAGAGTTTTCCACTATCGAACTCAAGTCGAATAAATCTTGACATATGACAGACGATGGGGTTTGACGAGTTGTCCATGACCTCCGTCCTGTAGGGATCCACGATAGTAGGATTGTATCACATGTTAACTGCACCTAGAGGTTCATCATTCCATTCTGCTGGGTAGCCACTACATGCTGCTAGGTGTCACTGGTGGATGGTGGGACTCATAGGGATTATCTTGATGATCGATAAACCCTAATGAGTTGAGTTGGAATCGTTCCAACCCATTGAAAGGAGTTTTCAATGATATAGTGATAGAGATCACAATATATCTCACTACTAGTCAGAATAGAACCTATGGGGTCACACACACTAGAAGTATTGACCGATCCGATGGTTGAAATCGTGATTAGGAATCACAAGAAATCAATTTGATTGATAAGAAGTTGAAGAAGGAACAAAGGGGATTAATTAATTGGACTTGAAACAAAAATCCTACTTCGGGTAGGATTCCTAGAGTCCTAATTGGATTAGGACTAGGAATCCTAGTTGAAGTAGGACTGGGATTCCTATTTGGAATAGGATTCCTACAATCCTAATGAGATTAGGAATTTTGAATTGGATTCCTACTTGGAGTAGGATTCCTAGAAATCCTAATTGGATTAGGACTTCGGATTCAAATGGAGTCCTAATTGGATTAGGACTAAAATTAAACAAATCCTAATTGGATTAGGATTCCTTAAGTCTAAATTAATTAATAATCTAATGAATCAACATGACTCCTAATTGGATTAGGATTGAAGAGTTCAATTGAGTCATGGTTCATTCAAGTCCTAATTGGATTAGGACTAGCGTAGATTGAACCCAATATGGTCAATCCTAATTAGATTAGGACTTAACCATAAGAGAGGCACCCAATCCTCTTTGGAAGAGGATTAGGGCAACATAAGAAGGAGGGATCACGCCCCTCCTCCTCTCCTTGTGTGCGGCATGAAGAGAGGGGCCGGCGCCCCCCTTCCCTCTTTGGAAGATTGTCTTGGAGCTCCTAATTGTTAGGAGCTCCACTCCTTATAAAAGGAGGACTAGGGCCGGCCCCAAGGAAGAAGAGCCCTCTTCCTCCAAGCCGTGGCCACCCTCTCCCTCTCCACCCTTGGTTCAGCCGCCATCAGCAAAGGAAAAGAAGAGGAGGCGTCTCCCTCCTCTTGGTCTTCTTCCTTGGCTTCAGCGCGCGTGAAGAGAAGAAGGCTGCGAAGGGATTTGATCCTCTTCCTCTTCTTCATCCTTCTTCTTCCTCCTCTCAAGCACTTTCAAGAGTTGAAAGAAAGAGAGGAGATCAGCCATCAAAGGAAGTCTCTGCAAGGGAGCTAGCACCCCGGGGAGACAAGGAAGCATTGATCGGTCCTCTACTTCGTGTGGATACCCGTAGAGGCCGGACGTTTGAACGGCTTCAAGCGAACCCTCTTCCAAAATCACGAATTCAGATTTACGGTGATCATCTACCCGCGCAAGGTGAAGATTTGATCTTCCTAATAGTTTTAAAAGTTTTAATTCTTACCTAATTACGAAAGGTCTCGAAACAACGTTCATGCGATGAACGTCGAACCCGTGCATGCCGATTCCGCTGCCATCTGAAAATTTTTTGAAATATCAGCGGCATGGGCGGGTTCCCAACAATATTACGATCTCTATCACAATATCATTGAAAACTCCTTTCAATGGGTTGAAACAATTTCAACTCAACTCACCAGGGATCATCGACCATCAAGATGGTCCCTGTGAGTCTCACCATCCACCAGTGACACCTAGCAGCATGTAGTAGCCACCCAGCAGAATGAAATAATGAACCTCTAGGTACAGTTATCGTATGATACAGTCCTTCTATCGTGGATCCCTACAGAACGGAGGTCATGGATAACTCGTCAAACTCCGTCGTCTGTCATATGTGTAGATTTATTTGACTTAAGTTCGAGAGTGGAAAAACTCTTTCTCCACTGTATATACTGTCCCGACTGAGGTCTTACGAACTCTATCTAATAAATCACATAGAATCACTCCTTATCTATCAAGGTCGATAGATTCCTTGTAAGTGCATACCCTACTCCTACAATGAACCTACTGCAGCCAATCTACACTACAAGGACCCATATGACTAGAGACCATGTATATGTGTAGTCAAACTATAATAACCTCACTGTGAGTAGCCGAAGCACCGCAGGTCAAAGGACCAGTCACACTACTGCAACATCAAACAAGTCACTGACGAGTGGATAGACATCCAAGTGACTTGTTGTCTTAGTCACGCTCAGTACCCTTGTTCTCTAGCAAGCACCTGCACTATCACTTCAGTGTCTCCACACTGTAGACTCGAGTCTCGTCCATCCATAAGGAAAGCGATATGTGCACTGATCTCATCAGATCGATCACCGTCCTCATTATGACCCATTGATCAGGAACATTTAGAAATTAATCACCAATGATACATGGCTCAAATTCTCAACTCTTGAGAATATGTATCATCATCTTATTAATTCCTTGGATGATTCATAGATACATAAATAATATGAATGAAAAAGATGCCCATTTATTATTCAATAATAATAAAGTCAAGTTCAAAATTATGTCCCAGAATTAATAATGTGTCAACCAGATTAGCTTCTAGGGCATACATCTAATATTATTCACCTCTAAATTTACAAAATACTTCTTCATTAAGAGATTTAGTGAAAATATCTGCAATTTGTTTATCAGTATTTATAAATTTCATATTTATATCCCCATTTTGAGTATGATCTCTTATGAAATGATGTCTGATTTCTATATGTTTAGATCTTGAGTGTTGTATGAGATTTTTAGTCAGATTTATGGCACTAGTGTTGTCACACCTTATAGGAATTTTATTTTGTTTTATGTCATAGTTCTCGAGTTGTTGCTTAATCCACAGAATTTGAGCACAGCAATTTTCTGCAGCAATATATTCAGCCTCAACTATAGATAATGCTACGAAATTTTATTTCTTGCTAAACTAAAAAATTAAGTTTGTTCCAAAAAATTGGCAAGTTCCACTTGTACTTTTTCTATCTAATCTACAACCAGCAAAATCAGCATCTGAATATCCAATTAAGTCAATTGTAGATGTCTTAGAATACCATAAGCCTAAGTGTTGTGTTCCTTTTAAGTATCTTAATATCTTTTTAACAGCAATTAAGTGTGATTCTTTAGAATTTACTTGATATCTTGCACACATACAAACACTATGCATTATATCAGGTCTACTTGTTGTAAGATAAAGTAAAGATCCAATCATTCCTCTATACATCTTTGAATCAAGGGATTTACCATGCTCATGTTTTTCTAATTTACAAGAGAGGCTCATAGAAGTACCTATTGATTTTGAATCTTCCATACCAAACTTCTTTAAGATTTTCTTTGTGTACTTGCTTTGGCAGATGAAGATTTCATCTCTTGTTTGCTTAATTTAGAGTCCAAGGAAGAAGTTGAGTTCACCTATCAAACTCATCTCGAACTCACTTTGCATGAGCTTAGCAAATTCTTCACATAAACTTTCATTAGTAGCATCAAATATAATATCATCAACATATATTTGAATAATTAGAATGTCAGCATTTTTCTTTTTAATAAACAGAGTTTTATCAACATTTTCTCTTGAAAAATTACTCTTTATTAAAAAATTGCTTAGTCTATTATACCAAGCTCTAGGAGCTTGCTTCAAGCCATAAAGTGCTTTGTTCAATTTAAAGACATGATCTGGAAGTTTATGATTTTCAAATCCAGGTGGCCGTTCTACATAAACTTTTTCTGTTATGAACCCATTTAGAAATGCACTTTTGACATCCATTTGATATAATTTAAAATCCATGAAGCATGCAAATGCAAATAATAGCCTAATAGCTTCAAGTCTAGCTACAGGTACAAAAATTTCATCAAAATCAACTCCTTCTTGATTATATCATTTTGCAACTAAGCTAGCCTTATTTCTAATTACAATTCTATCTTCATTTAATTTATTTCTGAAAATCCATTTTGTTCCAATTACAGAAATATTTTCAAGCCTTCTAACCAAATTCCAAACATTGTTTCTTTCAAATTGATTTAGTTCTTCTTGCATTGCCATTAACCAATTGTTATCATTTTCAGCCTCTTCAAAACATTTTGGTTCAATTTGAGAAACAAATGCAAAGTGATTACAAACATCTCTAATAGAAGATCTAGTTCTAATGCCTTGAGAAGGATCACCAATTATTAAGTCTCTAGGATGACTATGTGCATACCTCCATTCTTTTGGTAGACTAGTTTTACCTTTAAGCATTTGATCTTCTTCTCCTTGACTATCATCATGCTCTGAATTTTCAGATGCAGAAACATCCTTTAGGGTTAATTCTTTGACTTGCTTATCGAGTTCTTCTGCATCATCATCGAGATTTACATTCTTTCTTGAAGAAGGGTCATTAGATTTATCAAAGATAACATGTATTGACTCTTCTACGACTAAAGTTCTCTTGTTAAATATTCTATATGCTTTGCTTAATGAAGAATATCCAAGAAAAATAGCTTCATCTGATTTTGAATCAAATTTTTCCAAGTTGTCCTTACCATTATTTAGAACAAAACAGATGCAACCAAAAATATGAAAGTATGAAAGATTTGGTTTCTTATTTTTCAAAAGTTCATAAGGAGTTTTCTTTAGAATTGACCTAATAGTAACTCTATTAAGAACATGACAAGCTGTGTTTATGGCTTCAGTCCAAAAATACTTAGGTAAGTCACTTTCACATAATATTGTTCGAGCCATTTCAGTAAGAGTTATATTCTTTCTCTTTACAACACCATTTTGTTGTGGTGTTCTTGGTGTAGAAAAGTTATGATCAATACCATTTTCAGTGCAGAAATTTTTAAAGTCATGATTTTCAAATTCAATTTCATGATCACTTCTAATCTTGATGGTCTGCAGTCCATGTTCATTTGAAATCATTTTATACAGTTTAGTAAAAGCTGAAAATGCTTCACTTTTGTGTGCCAAAAATAAAATCCATGTATATCTAGAAAAATCATCCACAATAACAAAGCCATAAAGTTTTCCACCTAGGCTTGCAGTCCTAGTTGGTCCAAATAAGTTCATGTGCAGAAGCTCTAAGGGTCTAGTTGTGGAGACCATATTTTTAGATTTGAAAGAAGTTCTGGTCTGTTTCCCTAGTTGATATGCAGAGCAGATTTTATCCTTTTCAAATGATAATTTTGGCAAGCCGAAAACAAGTTCTTTTCGAATAAGTTTTGAAATTAAGTCCATGCTTGTATGAGCTAATTTTTGATGCCATAACCAGCTAGTTTCACTATTTTTGGTTTTCATAGCTACCAAACAGTCCATGTTTTTCATGAGTATTTGATCTAAGTCAACGAAATACACATTTCCATGTCTATGTCCAGTAAATACTACACCACTGTTATTAGTACTTGAAACTAGGCACATAGATAATTCAAAAGTCACAATATATCTTTTATCATAGAATTGACTAATGCTTAGCAAATTATGTTTAATTCATCTACCAATAAAACATTTTCAATAAAAGTAGTTGGAGTAATCCGAATGTTACTAATACCAATGATTTTGCCTTTTCCATTATCACCAAAGGTAACCATTCCTCCATCTTTCTTTTTGAGGGACATAAATTGGGATTCATTCCCTGTCATGTGTCTAGAGCATCCACTATCCAAATACTATTTTCTGTTTGATGCTTGGGATGCTAGACACACTTGTAAAATAGAAATTTAATTCTTTATCTTTGATACCCAAGCTTTCTTGGGTCTTTGAATGTTAGCAATAATTGTTCCCTTTGGAACCCATATTTTCTTAATTGAAACATTGCTTACAAGATTTTGGCTTTTAGGATTGCATGCAGTGTATTTTTGTTTCTGTTTATCTAACTTAAACAATGTAGATTTCGGTTGAACATAAATTGGCTTTAAAATGTGTTCTTCAATGATTTCTATTTATTTTAAGGATTATATCCTAAACTAGCTTTATCATAAACAGCTTTCTGACTCTCTAGGATTAGATTTAATTTCTCAGAGCCTAGGATGAATTTATCTACTATAGGTCTCAATTTTTTAAGTTTTTTAGCTAACTTCTGTTTTTCTTCATGCAATTCCTTCTTATTATCCAGAAGCAGAGCATTTTCTTTTTCCAACGATTGGTTTTTAATCTTTAGCTCCTTATTCTTTAAACTAAGCTTTTTATATTCAATCATAAGCTCAGAAAAAGCATCTTGAAACCTCACTTTCGTGTGCCATTAGACACAGATTTGCAGCTTCTTGTTGCTGTTCTTCTTCTCCAGAGCTGGATTCATCACTGTCACTCCAAGTAGCTAGCATAGCTTTCTTCCTTAACCTTTTCGGAGCCTTTTTTTAAAGAGGACAGTCTGTTTTGAAGTGTCTAGGCTTTTTGCACTCATAACAAACATATTGCTCCTTATTTTATTTGGTTTGCTCCCCCTTGATTACAGGCCTTCTCTTGAAGTTTTCTCTATTTCTTCTCAAGAATTTTTTGAACCTTCTTGTAATCAGGGCCATTTCCTCACTGTTATCAGATTCAGAATCCTCGCTCTCATCTTCATGTAGAGTGGATTTAAGAGCAATGGTTCTACGCTTCTTGGGTTCATCCTCCTCAAGGTTCTGTTTCATTGAGAGCTCATGAGTCATTAAAGAACCCAACAGTTCTTCCAGTGGAAGAGAGTTGAGATCTTTGGCTTCTTGAATAGCAGTGACCTTTGCTTCCCATGCTCTAGGAAGAGGCCTAAAAATTTTCCAAACAAGATCAGTGTTAGAGTAAGATCTACCAAGGCTTTTCAGGCCGTTTATAATATCAATGAATCTAGTAAATATTTCAGTTATAGATTCACTATTTTCCATCCTAAATAATTCATACTTATGCACCAGCATACTGATTTTAGATTCTTTAACCTGGTTAGTGCCTTCATGTGTAACTTCCAGCCTATCCAAGATTTCTTTAGCAGACATGCAAATAGATATACGATTAAACTCATTTGCATCTAAAGAACAGTAAAGAACATTCATGGCTTTTGCATTCAGCTGAGCCATTCTTTTATCATGGTCATCCCATTCAATCTCAGGTTTGAATAAGGTGATGCCATTAACAATTTTAGTTGGTGTGTGAGGTCTATTAAAAATAACAGTCCATAAATCATAGTCAAGTGCTTGAATAAAAATTCACATGCGTGCTTTCCAATAAGTAAAATTTGTGCCATTGAAAAGAGGTGGTCTATTGGTAGATTGCCCTTCAGCAACTGAGGATCCCATAGTGGCTGCCATGACCTTTAACTCTTGATTGTACGATCAAAAAGTTACTGTGAGTACCAGGCTCTGATACCACTTGTTGCCCAGAGGTGCAGCCCAAGAGGGGGGTGAATTGGGTCTCTTTAAAAAAATTAAAGTTAAAACGTATGAAGAGTATAAGTTACGGTTATCTTATAGATTTAGCAGTGAAAATATGATTGCACAAATACGACAGTGAATAAAATGAGGAAAGCAATCAGGAATATGCAAAGGAGAGGAAGAGAGAAAAACCACAAGTACAAAAACCAAGGTTTATAGTGGTTTGGTGCACTCCCAGCACCTACATCCATTCCTCAAGCCTTGCTTGAGATTTCACTATAACCCAGCAAAATCCAGTCGGTTTTCCCAGGCAACCAACCGAAAATCTTTTATTTTTCAGGATAACAAACAATCCAATTGGTTTTCAGACAAACCAACCAAAAACATTTCACCGTTTGTTTTTTCGGACTCACAAACAATCCAGTTGGTTTTCAAACAAACCAACCAAAAACTTTTTCCTTGCTGAATATTCCTGATTCAGCAACTTCCAGTCGAGGCTTGGAAGAGCCTTTACAAGTTCCAAATCAATGAAACTGTTACAGCAACAATTAATCCAACTAAAAGAATGTAGTAACCAGAAAATTTAAAGCTTCAGAATATAAAGAGTGAAACAATAAAAATGAAGACTGAAGCTGATGAAGAGGTTTGCTGTGGAAGGATGTTTCAATGCTTAAATAGCTGCTCTTCTCGATGCAGTGAGAAGCTTCGACCGATTTCCTCATGGGAGAAGGTTTCATATGGAATACTGGTGAGGATGATGAACTGTTAAACCTTTTCTTCTCTTTTTCTCAGTGAAAACCTTTTGTTTTCAATAGAATCTTTTTTCTTTTCTTGTTGTTTCCATTCTCAGGTTTTCTCGTATTTATAGACAAATTCTTCGGCGGGATTTGAATTTCTTTCTTTCTGTTCTGATGAGAATCTTTTTTCGTTACAGAAGAAGACAAAAGTCGTTCAAAGCTTCCCGTTGTGGTCCCAGCAGTACAAGGGTCAACTCATGTAACTCAGGGGTCGACTCATGTTCATTCTGGATCGGCACTTCAAGATGTTGAGAAGGCTTATGCTGTGATATCTTCAAAGGGTCGACTCTTTATCCTTAAGGGTCGGCTCATCTTCATCAGGAGTCGCCTCTTTAAACGCAAGGGTCGACTCATACTATAGTTTTTCGGCTGACGTTGAGACTGAGCAGGGGTCGACTCTTCAAACGCAAGGGTCGACTCTTCAATTTCGGAGGTCGACTCATTTTGAATAAGGGTTGACTCTTCAGACTTTGTCTCGGGCAATAAAAGCTTTCTATCTAATTTGAACTATACAAGGATCGACTCATGTTTTGCGGGGGTCGACTTATTGACTGTGCTGCTTGAGTAAAATATACCAGAATCAACTTAAACTTATTCTTTTTGCTTAGGGGTTGACTCAAATTTTTCAAACAGAAAACTTTAGACTTCATCTCTGATCTCCATGGATTAGTTAAGATCATTTCCTTTTAGAACATGTCCAATGAGATGTTTGCGAAGACTTATAATTTTGCAGTGCTTCATTTCTACTGATTTTTCTTGACTTATAAAACTTCACAATTAAGCCAATGTCATTAGTACACAATATCATCTCAAGTGTTTTGTAATCATCAAAATTCATCCGTTAGGATTGACACGATCAAAATGTTTGATTTCATCAAGAACGAAGAGGAGCCATGTGTTTACAAGAAGGTTAGTGGGAGTTGTTAGATATATGCCCTAGAAGCCAATCTGGCTGACACATTATTAATTTTGGAACATAGTTTTGGACTTGATTTTATTATTATTGATTAATAAATGGGCATTCTTTTTCATTCATGTTGTTTATGTATCTATAATCGTCCAAAAAATTAATAAGATGATGATACATATTCTCAAGAGTTGAGAATTTGAGTCATGTATCATTGGTGATTAATTTCTAAATGTTCCTGATTAATGGATCATCACGAGGACAGTCATCGATCCGATGAGATCAGTGCACAGATCGCTTTCCTTATGGATGGACGAAACTCGAGTTCACAATATAGGGACACTGAAGTGATAGTGCAGGTGCTTGTTAGACAACAAGGATAATGAGCATGACCAATACAAGAAGTCACATGGATGTCTATCCACTCGTCAGTGACTTGCTTGATGTTGCAGTAGTGTGACTGATCCTTTGACCTGCGGTGCTTCGGCTACTCACAGTAAGGTTATTGTAGTTTGACTACACGTATATATGGCTTCTAGCCATATGAGTCTTTGTGATTAGATTTGCTGCAGTAGTTTCACTGTAGGAGTAGCATATGCACCTACATAGAATCTATTGACCTTGATAGATAAGGAGTGATCCTATGTGATTTATAAGACTGAGTTCGTAAGATCTCGATCGGGACAGTACGTACAATGGAGAAAGATTTTTCCACTCTCGAACTTAAATCGAATAAATCTAGATATATGACAGACGACGGGGTTTGACAAGTTATCCATGACCTCCGTTCTGTAGGGATCCATGATAGAAGGACTATATCATATGATAACTGCACCTAAAGGTTCATCATTCCATTCTGCTGGGTAGCCACTACATGCTGTTAGGTGTCACTGGTGAATGATGAGACTCACAGGAACCATCTTGATGGTCGATGATCCCTGGTGAGTTGAGTTGGAATTGTTCCAACCCATTAAAAGGAGTTTTCAATGATATTGTAATAGAGATCGCAATATATCCCACTATCAGACAAAATAGAACCTATGGGGTCACACACATTAGATGTATTGACCGATTCGATGGTTGAATCGTGATTAGAAATCATAAATAATCAATTTGATTGATAATTAGTTAACCCGCTAAGAGTTAGTGAGTTGAAGAAGGAATAATTGCAATTGATTTGCAATTTAATTTAATTAATTGAACTTGATCACGAGTTCTACTTGGAGTAGAATTCTTAGAGTCTTAATTGGATTAGGATTTCAAATTAAATTAGAGTCCTACTTGGAGTAGGATTTCTAAAATTCTAATTGGATTAGGACTGAAATTTTAACAAGTCCTAATTAGATTAGGATCTCTTAAGTCCTAATTAATTTAATCTAATTAATCTAATGACTCCTAATTGGATTAGGATTGAAGAGTTTAATTGGGTCATGGTTCAATTAAATCCTAATTAGATTATGATGTGAATGAAAGGTAGATTGAGTTCACCTAATCCTTTTTAAAAAAGGATTGGGCTCCAATCTATGTGGCTAAACCCACCCCACTTAATATGATTAAGTGGGGCATGGGATTGGAGGGGATAAGTGGGAGGGGTGTACGCCCCTCCCTTGCTTGCGTGAAGAGAAAAGGAGGGGCGAACGCCCTTCCTCTCTTTGAATTAAAAGGGATAAGGATGAGCTCCTAAAATTTAGGAGCTCATCCTTGTCCGCTAGGGATTAAAAAGGAGGAGGCGTATGACCCCTCCTCTCTATGGTTTTTCCTTGGCTATCACGGCAGCAAACTCCTCTCCCATTCCTCCTTTCAGCCGCAAGAGAAAAGGGAGAAAAAGAAGTGTGGCGTGTTCCTCTTTCTTCCCTTCTTTGGTTCCAATGCGAAGAAAAATAAAAAGGCTGCGAAGGGCTATTGTTCTTCTTCCATTGAACCATCCTTCTTCTTCCTCCTCCCTTAGGCATTCAAGAGTTGATTCAAAGGAAGGTTATCAGCCATCCAAAGCCATCTCTGCAAGGGAGCTAGCACCCCGGAGAGATACGAGAGCTTCGATCGGTCCTCTACCTCGTGTGGATACCTATAGAGGCCGGACGCGTGTGCGGCTTCAATCGAACCTCCATCAAATACCACGATCATCAGTTTGCGGTGATCATCTACCTGCACAAAGTGAAGATCTGATCTTCTTAATGATGTAAAAAGAATTTAATCCTAATCTATCTATGAACATCGGTTTTAAAATAAGTTCATGCAATGAACGGGATCTCGCGCATGTCTTCCGCTGCCCGTTGATTTTTTCTAGAATTTTCTGTGGCGTGCAAGGGATTCCAATAGGAGTGCTGTCGTGTTCCTCGTATTGTACGTGGACAACATCCTCTTGATAGAAAATGATATTATACTAACCTCGGTCAAGGTCTGGTTGTCAAAAGAGTTCTCTATGAAAGACCTTGGGAAGCATCCTATATTTTGGGGATTAAGGTCTATAGAGATAGATCTAAGAGGATGCTTGGCCTATCACAGAAGATGTACATAGAGGAGGTGCTGAAGAGGTTCAGCATGAAAAACTCCAAAAGGGATCTTTTACCCCTTAGGCAAGGGATTCATCTCTCCAAGAAGATGTGCCCCAATACATCTGAAGAGATTCAACACATGAGCAAGATCCCTTATGCTTCGGCAATAGGGAGCCTTATGTTTGCCATGCTATATACATGACCTGATATAGCTCTTGCTGTGAATGTCACTAGCAGATATCAGTCGAATCCAGACGAAGAGTACTGGACAGCTATGAAGAATATTCTTAAGTACTTAAAAAGAACTAAAGATTTGTTCTTGATCTTTGAAGGAGCATCAGAGTTAAAGGTAGAAGGATACACAGATTCATACTTCATGACTGATATTGATGATAGAAAGTCTACATCAGGATATGTGTTCTTGTGCAATGGTGGTTCGGTAGATTGGAAGAGTTCCAAATAACCGATTATTGCTGATTCTATCATGAAAACTGAGTATATCGCCGCCTCTGAAGCTGCAAAGGATGCCTTCTGGTTCAAGAAATTCATTGCATAATTAGATGTAATACCATCGGATGCCATAACACTCTACTGCGATAATAATAGCGTCATAGCTCTTGCTAAGGAGCTAAGTTCTCATCAGAAGTCCAAGCACATAGAGCGGCGCTTTTACCTCATACGCGACTACCTCGAGAAGAAACATGTCGAGGTGCAGAGAGTAAACTCCGCGGATAATATGGCGGACCCGTTCACTAAGCAGCTAAGTCAGCAGAAGACTGAAGCCCACCTTGAGAAAATGGGACTTAGATATATGACTGATTGGTTTTAGAGCAAGTGGAAGATTGTTAGATATATGCCCTAGAAACCAATCTGGTTGATGCATTATTAATTCTGGGACATAGTTTTCTACTTGACTTTATTATTATTGAATAATAAATGAGCACCTTTTTCATTCATATTGTTTATGTGTCTATGAATCGTCCAAAAAATTAATAAGATGATGATGCATATTCTCAAGAATTGAGAATTTGAGCCATGTGTCATTGATGATTAATTCTTAAATGCTCCTGATCGATGGATCATCATAAGGACGGTGATCGATCCAATAAGATCAGTGCACATATAGCTTTTCTTATGGATGGACGAGATTCGAGTCCACATTGTAGGGACACTGAAGTGATAGTGCAGGTGCTTGTTAGAGAACAAGGGTACTGAGCGTGACCAAACAATAAGTCACTTGGATGTCTATCCACTCGTCAGTGACTTGCTTGATGTTGCAGTAGTGTGACTGGTCCTTTGACCTACAGTGCTCCAGTTGCTCACAGTGAGGTTACTGTAGTTTGATTGTACGTATACATGGTATCTAGCCATATGGATCCTTATGGCATAGATTGGCTGTAGTAGGTTCACTGTAGGAGTAGGGCATGCATCTATAAGAAATCTATCGACCTTGATAGATAAGGAGTGATCCTAATGTGATTTATAAAACTGAGTTCGTAAGACCTCGGCCGGGGCAATATGAAGAGTGGAGAAAGAGTTTTCCACTCTCGAACTTAAGTCGAATAAATCTTGACATATGGCAGGCGATGGGGTTTGACGAGTTATCCATAACCTCCATCCTGTAGAGATCCACGATTGGAAGACTGTATCATACAATAACTGCACCTAGAGGTTCATTCCATTCTACTGGATAGCTACTACATGCTGCTAGGAGTCACTGGTGGATGGTGAGACTCATAGGGACTATCTTGATGGTCGATGATCCCTGGTGAGTTGAGTTGGAATTGTTCCAACCTATTAAAAGAAGTTTTCAATGATATTGTGATAGATATCGCAATATATATCTCACTATCAGACAGAATAGAACCTATAGAGTCACACACATTAGAGGTATTGACCGATCCGATGGTTGAATTATGATTAGAAATCACAAATAATCAATTTGATTGATAATTGGTTAACCCACTAAGAGTTAGTAAGTTGAAGAAGGAATAATTGTAATTAGATTGCAATTTAATTTAATTAATTGGATTTGATCATATTAAATACGAGTCCTACTTGGAGTAGAACTTCTAGAGTCCTAATTGGATTAGGATTTCAAATTAAATTAGAGTCCTACTTGGAGTAGGATTTCTAAAGTCTTAATTGGATTAGGACTGAAATTTAATAAGTCCTAATTAGATTAGGATTTCTTAAGTCCTAATTAGTTTTAATCTAATGACTCCTAATTGGATTAGGATTGAAGAGTTCAATTGAGTCATGGTTCAATTGAATCCTAATTGGATTAGGATTTAAAGAGAAATAGGTGCAACCAATCCTCTTTGAAAGAGGATTGGATCCTTTAGCATTAGACCCCACACCCCACTTAATTAGATTAAGTAGGGGCGTGCGGAATGTGGCATGAGGAGGGAGGGGCGTATACGGCCCTCCCTTGGCCGAAATCACAAGGAAAAGAGGAGAGGCGTACGCCCCTCCTCTTGATTCCAAAGTGATAAGGATGGAGCTCCTAAAAATTAGGAGCTCCACATGCTATAAAAGGGGAGGCGCAACCTTAGGTTTTCATAGGAATTATTTCCAGCCATGAGCCCCCTTATTCCCTTCCCTTGAGCCGTGGACATCCTCCTCTCCTCTCCCTTTTGGGTTTCAGCCATTAGCAAAGGAAGAAAGAGAGGCGTGTGGGCTTGGATCCTCTTCCTTCTTCCACTGCAAATAAAAGGCTGCAATTGTGTTTTGTTCTTCTTTCTTTCTCCTATTCTTCTTCCTCTAGAGAGAGCAATCAAGGAGTTGTTTGCTACAAGGAGAAAGGATTTCATCCATCAAAGTTATCTCTGCAAGGAAGCTAGCACCCCGGGGAGATTCAAAGGCTTCGATCGGTCCTCTGCTTCGTGTGGATATCCGTAGAGGTCGGACGCATATGCGGCTTCAAGGGAACCTTCAACAAATACTACGATCATCAATTTGCGGTGGTCACCTACCCGTACAAGATGAAGATCTGATCTTCCTAATCATGTAAAAAGTTTTAATCCTAATCTATCTACAAACGATGTTTTAAATACGTTCATGTGATGAATGAGATCTCACGCATGCCCTTCCGCTGCGTTCAAAATTTTCCTACGGCGTGTGTGGGATTCTAACAATTTCATGTTGGGTAAAATTTATTATAGATAATCCTAATTTAATCACAACTATTGATCTTTTGATTAATCTCTTGAATCTAAGAACATACATTAAATCAATCAAATACAAGTCGTAGTATATTGGAGCATACTTTACCTTAATAGGTGGCTGAATCTCATTAGTGGACAGGTTGACTAATATTATGAATTAGTCCAAAATTATAAGATCAATTTTTCATAAAACTGAGCTAAATACATTACACACATAATATGTAATATTTAAACCAAATGATTTTGTGATCATTAAAATATCATAACAGACATATATAGTCTTATTTTTCTCAGCGTCTTCTTATCTTGAATGGTATCACCATAGCTTCTAATTTGATTAATAATTCCAACAACTCTAGAGAAGAAACCTTTGATTGTTTTATGATCATTCATTATACCAAATTATCAAATTCTCTCCATAGGGATTGAAGCTTACTAGAGACAACTTTGTCGGAGCCTTGAAACTCCTTTTTTTAGAATTTTCTGTGCATATTTGGATTTCTTTTGCACCCATAATTCTAGAAAAGATAGTTTTGCTTACCCTTTCCTAAATGAGAAGTAAAGCTTCTGCATCTCTTCTTTTGTTCTCTTTGTGCTTCCTTTGCTTTGCTTGAGTCCATGATGCAAATGTGTCTTTATTTGCTGGTTCTTTATAGCCATTTTCGACTAAGTCACATAAATCTTATTAGAGGACGAGAGTCCTCATTTGAATGCTCCAAAAATCTAGCTCTCATCATCGAACTCGGCTTTGCATGTAGTTAAGAGAAGTGTTGTTTGTACTTGCACTAGAACTTGTTGGCATGGTGGAATTCAATTAAGAAGTAGGATTGAGGTAGAAGATATGAGGTGGAGTTTGGGGGGCTTTGGATGAAAACTAGAACCAAGGGAATAGCATTTTTTTGGGTACAAGAAGAAAAATAGGAAACCAGATGCGAGAAAAGAATTTTTTAGTGGGAAGCATAGGAGATTTTCATTCATGCATACAAGAGTGGTACAAAAGGCTGTCAATGACTTGTCCATGTCAAGACTCTAGTCCACCTATTTATTTATAGATACAAAGATGATTCTTAGGCTACCACTTAATACAAAAGTAATTTTTTGATCTCCACCTGACTCTTAGTTTACTTAAGATGCCTCTTTGAGTTCCCAAAGTATTAAATGCTAAAACTGCATGACTTTTAAACTTACTCATATTAAAAGTTTCTAGAATTACAAATTAATTTCTAGCATTTCTATGATTAGCTAGGCGGCTTTTAAATAATCGGACCTTGAGTCTCTAATGATTCAGATCCTCAAACAGTATCTTAAACGACCTTAGAGAAGACAAAAATATTTTTATCCTCTTTCCACATGACTTCCTCTGGTCTGTAGCGTTCAAACCAAGGACAAAGAAATAGCCATAGATTTCAGATCTACTAGGCAACATCAAGAAAGGCATCCATATCATATTTCCTTTAAGTAAAGTAAACATCGCTTTCTACTTTCTCATTATACTGCAATAAGCGCCCAAGTTCAAAGTTTGCAAGCATGTGTACATTGAAGGACCCACGTTTCAAGCCTCTCTCTTTGACAAGTATTTGGCCATCTCCATTTTCATGACCAAGTCTCTATGGAAGTACTGTTCCCTAGCCAAAGCCCTGACCTGCTTGAGGTAGACCTCAAAGGCCACTGCTCCTTCCTCTAGTGCTTTGCCAAGGGCATCCATTACATCATCGATGGCAAGTTCTGCCGCCTCGTTCTCCATCCAACGCCTTGATTTCTCATTGCTAGCCTCAAATGCCTCTAACTCATCCATGGGTAAAGAATTGGCACCTTGTTCTCTCAACCAATTTGAGAGCACATCAGCATCCTCCACCACCTTCTCTAGAGTGAGCTCCAAGCTCGCTTTCTCCTCTTCAAGGTCAAGTAGAATAGAAGCAATGACCCTAGCTCGGTCATGCAACGCAGCTTGTATGTTTGATAAGTGCTCGATATCCTTCTCAACTTGAGCTCGAAAGCGCAACTTGTCGGAGTCTATTCTCATGAAAAGTTTGCCGATTGCCTCTATCTTGAAGGAAAGAGAAGGATCAGTGCAAGCAGAAGTGGCCAGACTTGAAGTGTAAGGGGGACACAAGTGAAAGATCTTAACGAGGTCATGAGCAAGATCGGAGAGGTTGGACCTGGGGTACTGCCATGACTTGAGGTAGGGGGAGGTGGTAGCCCCTGAGGAGTCGACAAAAGGGTGGTCATGGAGGATCTTGGCATTTTGGGTGGGGATCACGTAGACAATAGGGGGTTTGAAGGGATAACACTGGTGCAACCATATCGTGAGAAGGATTGGTTGCATGGAGGGAGATGTGGGGAGGAAACCATGGGCGTTGAGGAGGTTGACGGCGGTACCGTCATCATGGGTGAAGGTGCCAGTGGAGGGAGAGAGGGTGGGGAAGTCCTCGAGGAGCGAGATAAGGTTCTTACGGATGAGCCACTTGAGGTTACTGTGGACGTAGGAGAGGGAATCCGGGCCGGCGTTGGAGAGGGCAGCATCGATTAATCCAATAGAGGAGGATGGCGCCATTACTTGATAAGTGGTGGAGAGGAATGGTGGTTTTGAAAGACGGAAGGTTTGGAAGTTTGGCAACAAAAGAGAAGTTTTAGTAGTAGAGTATGAAAGGTGCAACTAGAACCAGGAGGACTACTTCGCATTTAATGTAAGAGGACTATTATGGTATTCGAAAGTATAAGATAGTTATGGTGTTCTAAACTAGGTTCTCATGGACTTAGAAATTATAAGAAGGCATTACTTCACTAAGTAGTTGGGGAGACAAGGAGCTATAGTCTAACTGAAAGTAACACAAATCTTACTCAATTTTGGTTCAAACAGAACTAACAAGCTTGACCTGATGGTTAGAAATATGGTTCCAAACCTAGATTTAAATATTCCAATTAAGTGGACCAATACTGAGTGTAAAATTAGTTCAAACTGATGTATCACATGCAACTTCATTGTAACCTGATCAGATCCAAGTCAGACCAAACTAATCTGACATTAAATGGATTGAATGTTACTACAGCTCATGAGATAAAACCATTCAAGGCATGAAATACAGGTCACGGTCAGATTCATCATAGACCTGGTCTATTTGTTCCCTAAGCTATTTTTTCCCTCTTGGCATTGATAATAAGATCGGGTACATATAAAGATTAAAGAACACCACATTGACCAAAAAAAGTGTTCACACGAACTAACATTAATCTGCAGCACAATATAACAGGATGGGGTCAGCGGTCGGTCATAGGAAATTTGTGTTCATTTTCTAGGAAAGGCATGCAACGGAGCCTGAGGAAGCATCTCCCTTTTAAATGTTCTCAGTCTGACCAACATCCTTTGAAATGTTCTGAGTTTGAACTTTGTTTTGAATTGGATTTTGCATAAGGAACAATTAGTAATATACAGTGAATTTCATTCTTTCTTTCTTTTCAGTGAGCAGAAAGCATTAAGGAAAGCCATGGTTGGGTATTTTTTAAGTGATCAAAAATCATATAAAATTTCATAAACAATGTAAAAGCTCATAATCGTATGAGAAAAATCTAAATAACAAAATCTAAACTGTGTGCATCAACCAAATTTAAGGGAGAAAATTTGTTAATAACTTATCTGAAAAATAATGTTTGTTGTGTCATACGTACTCTCCTTGCCCAATATGAAGCGTACTTTTAACTCAAACAGAACGAAAGGTGGAGATTAATGAAGTTTACCGCTGACTGCCCCACACGGTGCTTGCGCGCTAAGCCTTACGTCCCAAACCTTGGTTCTGGTGATGTCATCCCTTACGTAGCCTGATAAGGATGTCACAGTCATTATCTTATTTCGGATAATTAATAAATTTCTATGCATAGATGAAAAAAATAATAATATGGTCCTCTTTGTTTGTCTACCTTGCCTTGTTCAAGTGGTCTCTAATGTCAAGATCTTCTACAGTCCTCAAGTTCAAGATTTTATAATTTGTAATATTTCTTGCACCAGGTATTAGGTACAAGAAAATTACTCACTACAGGAATAGTAACTTTTACCGGCGCTTTTCTTGGCCTTTACCGACGCTTATTAGCGTTGGCAAAAACCCCGCCGACGCAAGAGCAGGCGTTGTAGACGCGTCGACGATACCTGAGTGGAAAAGGTTTTTGCCGACGCTAAAGGAAAGCGTCGGCAAAACTGGAGATTTACCGACGCTTAGTAAAGCGTCGCTGTAGATCTTTTGCCGACGCGAATTAGCGTCGGCATAGACGCTTTAAAGCGTTGGGAGTGGAATTTTTTTAAAAAAAAATATTAGAAAAACACATGCATATCATAAATCAACATTTACGCCAATATGAATCTGCATTACATTTACATCAACACAAATATTCAGATCATTCAAAACATTCATATTGTCATATATGATTAATAAGTTTGGAATTACAATGTTCTTTGAAAAATATAAAAAAGATACATATAAAACTCCTTAAATAACAATCTAAAAAGTATCAGAGACCGGATTTAGCGCCATCATCATCTCTACGAGCTGTTGAAGTATCAGGAATCTACAAAAAAAAACAAAAAGAAACTTTAAAAGTTAGGAATATGAAAATCACTAACTCATGCAAAATAAGTGATAATTATGTAAAGTCATCAAATACATATAGTTATTTACCTGGGGAGGGAGAAATCGCTATAACATAGATGAAATATGTTCAAGCTGAGACTGCAAAGTTTGTTGGTTCTGCTTCAACTCTGCCAACTCTGCCTGATGGCGATCCTTCATATCTTCAATTGTTGCCCGAAGTCTACTAACTTCTGCATTGCTACTATCTTTCCCAGCATTTCTTGTATACATGCCCACTACAGATAACTTAGTGGGGGTAACTCCAACGCCATAACCCCTCACTCTACCATAACGCTCTGGGCCCAATAATTCAACGAGCACCTGAGCTTCGACATGACTGGTTGCGTCGGATGATGATGACTCTCCGACGCGCTCTGAAATAAGAGTTGTTGCCCTGTCCTATATTCTCAAAAGAAAAAGTCATATTAATGTATGCCAATAATAGAACTAATAAAAATATCGTTGAAAGATTCAAAGATGAATACATACAACTATATCTCTTGACTCCTCCCGAATAAAACTGTCATCTCGGTGGGTGTGAGTCATCTTATAAAACTCCACCTTACTAGGCTCCCTCCCATTATCATCCATCTACAACAAAAGGTATATTGGCAAGCTAGTTATCATGATACATGCTATATAATAGAACAATTTAAAATAGTTTCAAAGAGTTTCAAAAAAACTTACGAATTCAGCTCTACGTCGAGCATAACTCATTGAGCCTGAAGTATGAGGAATAGTCTGAGAGGCTCGTGCAGCTCTACCAATATTGGAATATGTCTTCCCAAAAAAAGAATAAGCAATATAAATTTGTAATCTAAATTATTAGTAAATACAATCTAAGGTATTGAAAAAATATATACAACCTGAGCTTTCTCGGAAAACCAATAGTGGACAAGCTCCCTCCACTGATGAGGGATTACATCAGGAGAACAAACACGGGCAACCTCCTCTTCTGTCATACCATCGTGCTTCCAGTCCGCCTTTAACTTGGCCCTATATTCTTTCCACTTGCGATTAACGGACTTCAGCACCCAATCATGGCTCTCTTTAGGAAGCAAAAACTTTTTCTACACCAAAGTAATTAAAGAATGTTATAACAATGTTAAATCAAAAAATAAAATTGTGATAGTAAGCAAATTCAATTCTTTACCTCAATAACTTTAAGAAGCTCAACCTTATACGAAGGAAGCATTTCATTCCATTTCGTATAGTTGAGCGGATACAATTAACCTTCCGCGCAACCGATCCTAGAAAAGTCGATAAAATGCTTACAGCCCTCTTGATGGGCTGCCCCAGTTCATTGCAATGTACCACGATCTTCTCATCCTCGCGTAGGCTCCACACGTCCCGTGCTCGAGTGGGTCCTCGTGTCCTCCTCACTCTCCCCAGTCCATCTATAAAAATAAAATAAAATATCCATTAATTAAAATATTAAAGACAAATGATTTAATATAATTAGATTGTAAGAAAATTAATATATAAAATATAAATCAAATTACCCTAGATGTGCACGTCATCCATATCTGGACAATCAGCCAGTGGCACGTGCTCAGACTGAGACTCGTGCTGAGTATGGGACTCATGCTGAGAATGGGACTTGTGCTGCTGGGGCTCATCGGGCTGCTGGGACAGCAAGGACTGATTGGAAGAAGATCCCACCACTACAAGAAAAACTATATTTCCCAACTTTTGTCTGCCGACGCTAAGTAGAAGCGTCGGTGAAGTCTGGCTTCTGCCGACGCTTATAAGCGTTGTCGCACCCGTAGCTTGGGCCGACGCTTTTAAGCGTCGGCGGAAGCAAAAATCCTTTTTTTTTTTTCCCTCCCAACGACGCTTTAGAAAGCGTCGTCGGAGGCCATTATCCCCCCCTCCCCTCCTCCCGATCCCTAACCCATCCAGCCGCCCCCTCCCCTTCTCTCTCCGCCGCTCGCCCCCTCCCCCCTCCTCTCTACAAATCCCCTCCCCTCTCCTGATCCCTCAAACCCCCTCCCTTACAAATCTCTAACCCCCTCCCGATTCTTGATTAGGTTCCTTCCAAGAAGCGAGAGAGAGAGAGAGAGCGGCCACCCAAGCCCCCGATCCTTCTTCTCCGGCGTCGATGAAGTTCGATGGAGCTTCCTCCCTCTTCTCCGGCGTCGGCTTCATGCCTTCTCAGGCCACCCAAGCCCCCGATCCCTCTTCTCTGGCGTCGATGGAGTTCGATGGAGCTTCCTCCCTCTTCTCCGGCGTCGGCTTCATGCCTTCTCAGGCCACCCAAGCCCCCGATCCCTCTTCTCCGGCGTCGATGGAGTTCGATGGAGCTTCCTCCCTCTTCTCCGGCGTCGGCTTCATGCCTTCTCAGGCCACCCAAGCCCCCGATCCCTCCTCCTTCTCCCCCGCCAAGGTACCCATCGCCTCTCTCTCTCTCTCTCTCTCTGTAGGAAGTCGAAGTCGAAGTCGAAGTGGGAGAAGAAGCAGCAGCAGCAGCAGCAACAGGGCTCCGCTGCTGCCTCCGACCGGCCCCCGGCCAACCCGCCGCCCAAAGAGGGCGAATGACCGTGCGATTCCCCGTCAGAAAAGGATGTTGCCCCGGTGACCTGGGCCGATCTTGCCCTGACGCCGGCGGCCACCCAGACACGTCCTCCATCCTCCGCCGAGGAGCAGGCGAAGGCCGCGGCGGATCGGGCGCAGCAGAGGAGGCGACGGCGGCCACGGCGATGGCTTCGGCAGCGGTTTTCTTGGGTATTTTTATATTTTTTTTGTGTAAAAAAAATTTATGACGACGCTTTAAAGCGTCGCTAATTGAACTGGTTGAGGAATTTTAGCGACGCTTAAAAGCGTCGCTAAAAATAACCTTTAGCGACGCTTTCCAAATGCGTCAGAAATTTTTTTTCCACTCCGACATAGCCGACGCTTTGGTGACGCTTTGAAAAGCGTCGGAAAGAAAATTACCGACGCTTATAAGCGTCGGTAAAAGCCTCAAAAAGCATCGCCATAGCTCCTTTTTCTTGTAGTGTACGGATGTGTGCTGAAACTCAACATCTCTGAATCGTTTTCCTCGCAGTATGTTGTTATCTAGCAATCCTATAATCACAAATAACCTTTCTATCGCCAACATGACATAAGGCAAATGGCACAAAGAGAGATTGGCACAATTCATAGTGTTAACAAGATTAGCACTTGTTTTTATTAATTCTCCTTGTCTCGTATTACTGGAAAGAGAGATTGGCACATAGAAAGATTGGCACAATTCATCTTTGGATTTTTCACAAGGTTATTTTTTTCCCTCGTGCATATGCATATGTACAGTTTGGTCCTACACATCAGGGCGGACATGGGAGAATTTAACCATGCACTCCTTTGTATATTTTGTGGACCACCAGAAAGGGAACAAATTAAGGGGGAAAAGGCACTGAAAGTAAAAAAAGAGATCAAATGCACTAGAGGTTTCATGCAACAAATATTCAGTTTATCATTTCTCATGCATTTTTGGTCAGTTTTCACTGTTATACATGCTTAACTAATGTAGCTTATGTTTTGTCTGATTTTAAGCTTGGTGGGTTCCCTTAGCACAGTATGTTGTGTTTGTTGATCCGTTTGTTGAATAATGTAGGTGGTGCCAGTACAGACTTTTCTAGGATCAGAGTAAAGATGGTGGAACTTTTAATCTTCCTTATATGTGAAGAAACTCCACCTATTTCCCACCATATAGGAGAGTGAAAGACAGCATGCTTCCTCCTCAAATCTCGTAGTCTGTTAGAAGAAAGGATGCTCATGACATGAACTGAAATTACCTCCTACCTAGCATGCTACCACAATCTTTGTAGCCAAACATGTGGGCATTTGCCAATGTTATAATTCCATTAATAAACTGGTCAAAAACAGTATGATTTTGCGTTACGAAGACCTATAAGAATCTCATTGGAGTTCCCAATTCATACATAGCAGTTCATAGATGAAAAAGGTACATGCAAAACAGAGATCGGCGATGATTTAGTTATCATTCAAGGAAAAAGATTAGCAGTATTTAAGAAGAGAGAGTGGATAAATCTTCATCTATTTGTGCAACATTACACCGTGCAACGCAATCTCTAGATTAACTAAACCATCTAGAGCTTAAGTATGCAGAATAAAGGTGGTTAAACAGGCCCCCCTAGGTACCCAGTATATATAGACTACTTGCATTGTGCAAGTCAGAGAGCCAACCGATTAATTTGGATCTGTAATTTAACCTATAATTATAGATAGCATTATGCAAGTCTCCAGTATATCAATCTATTTTGTGCTTTTTCCTTGTGTACTTTATTATTTTTTCCCTTTCCAAAAGTTGAACTATTGATTTGGTTTATTGTCGATGGATTGTGTCAAAATAACTCAGCAGCTAAGTTCTAAGCTTAAACTGTTTGCTTGTTGAAACTTCATATATGACAGAGATGCTAAAGAATTGGATGCATCTCATAAGCATATCAGCTACCTTCCTCTTCAAAAGATTGTTAACATAGTCACTTTTCATGATGCAGTCTCTTTCATCTTCTATAAATTGTTCTTCTAGACTTCTAAAGGTAGACAGAGAGCGTTACTTTTTAACCATGGAACTACTGTAGGCTGTCATGTCCCCTTCATAATTGGCTTGCATCAGGCCTTTCATATGCTGTAGTCTGTATGGAGCTACATATGTTGTTTGATGCATGCGAGATAAATATGTATATATATATATAAGAAACCAAGTAGATGAATAAATTACTGGTCTCCTCTGTCTAGGGACCTGGTGGTATGGACAGCTCTTGCTCTCTTTCAAAAGGATAATATATACTCTACTTACACACCAATAGAAAAATTTAATACTAGTGCAGGTGTCCACCAAAATAACTTCAAATGATCAAATTAGTTGAAATAGATTGGGCCTCTAATCAAACCGTTGGATAGAAATGTGTAGGTTTGCACATTACAATGACAGGATTAAAAAAATAAATCCTTGTAGATAGAAAGGTGCTTAAAAGCCTTCCTCTTCCCTAATCGGTGGCTTCCCACTATTTCCAAAATTTCAGAAGCTAAATATTACCTTAAACTTGTAAGATTTAGCCCTCTAACGTCAAAAATCTAACGTAAAAAAAAAGATTGGGTCTCACCTTGATGATGGCTTCAACAACTTAGCTTTTTCCCCGTCTACTTCTTCTCCAAAGCACCCACCAGCGATGACGAGGCGGCAACTGACGAGGCTCCGTTGAGAGGAGGAGAAGAGGGAGACAGCGGAAGGAGGAGGCGGAAAATGAGAAAAGAGAGAAAAAGAGGGGATGGGAGGCGCCGGTGTTGGGTGGTTGGAGAGAGGAGAGGCAGTGGAATGAAGGCCGCGCGAGGGGGGAAAGAGCACGAGGGAGAGAGAAAGGTGGTGGCCGTCGGACGTCGCTCGGCACCGGAGAGGAGAGAAGGGAGGAGGAGAGGAGTTAGGGCTTGATCCATCGGGATGCAAAATGAGGAGGAAGGAGCCGGCTGCTTGGTTTTGTTGTTAATTTGGCTTTTGACGACGCTTATTAGCGTTGTCTTAGGATGGGAGTATGACGACGCTAATAAGCGTCGTCTTTTCTTGAGAATTACCGACGCTTAACTAAAGCGTCGGCATATGTGGAGTGATTGATTAAAACCCCATTTGATTTTGATGAGCTCAAAGCAATTGAGTATATCTTGTGATTACTAATGAATTCAATTGAGTGTTTCAGTGAAAATCCTGTCCAAGTGTTTCTAGACTTGGTTCATAGTATTTTGGATAAGTTAAGAAGTCTGCATGAACCAATGTCTGAGACTCGAGTCGACTCCCGAGTATCACGAGTCGACTCCAAGCGTATCAAGTTCACTGGCACGAGCTCGAGTCGACTCCAGACTAGTACGAGTCGACTCCGACTGAGAACAGAAAGAAGAACAGAAAGCCTCATCTCAGAACCTGTCAACGAGTCGACTCCTGAAGTGCGCGAGTCGACTCCAATGTTCAACGAGTCGACTCCAGGGTAGTAAGAGTCGACTCCAAGAGGAACACAAGGAAAAAGTCAGAGAACGATTTTCGGACTCTGAGATTCGAGTCGACTCCCGCAGTACACGAGTCGACTCCGAGACTGAGCGACCATCAACAGACAGAAGACCATGTTACTGCCTCTGAGATTCGAGTCGACTCACAGACAGCTCGAGTCGACTCCAAGACAAGCTTCACGTCAAAAGGCAGAAGACCAACTTTCGGAAACTGAGAGCCGAGTCGACTCCAAGGAGGTTCGAGTCGACTCCAAGACTGGATGAGCCAAACGACAGAGAATCGAGAGTTCGGGCTCTGAGATTCGAGTCGACTCCCAGGACAGTCGAGTCGACTCGAGTGGACAAAATTCAAATTTGGATCCACGGACTTCAGTGGATGAGCCGACTCCAAAAATTGCCAGGTCAACTCCAGAAGTTGGCGAGTCGACTCCAAGTCAAGACGAGTCGACTCCCAGTCAAGACGGCAACTTTAATTCAAATTTGGAACAGTTGCCGAGTCGACTCCGGAAAAGCGTGAGTCGACTCCTGCTACAGCCGAGTCGACTCCTGATCGCGCGAGTCGACTCCAACCCACCAACGGTCATATTGTCAGGCTGCGCAGAGTGTGCAGAACGGCCAGAAAAAGCAGAGTAACGGCTAGTTTCCATGGGGGTTGGCTTAAATAGCCACAGAGGACTGTAGCAAGGTAGAGAACAGATATTCCACTCCAAGCATTCAAGTTTTCAAGCTCTCCAAGTGCTCTTAAACGAAAAAAGGGAGATCTGCATTTACTGCTCCAACAACTTCTTCCCAACAATCAAAGCTTCCTCCTCCTACATTCAAGTCGACCACTCTTTCAAGAGGAGACCGGAGTTCCAGAAGCCATACCTCTTCACCAGCTTAAAAGCGTTTGAGGGCTTCTAACTCCTTTACGATTATATTGTCTTAAATCTGCTTTTTGAGAAGCTATTTTCTGTTTTCTTCTATCTCTTGTATTTACTTGATTCAATCGGGGGATTGAATCAAGGGGTTTAAGGTTGGTTGGTGAGCCAAGTTAAAACCAACGTGTGTAAGGGTTTGATTGTGAGCCCGGGAAAACAATCGGGGTTGGTTCTAGTCGGTGAGCCTGGGAAAACCGACCGAGTTCGTTGTGAGCTCGTAAAACAACAAGTTTGGTTGTGAGCTTGTAAAACAACCGGCTGTAATCCAAGGGGGTTATAGTGAAATTCCCAAGTGAGACTTGGGGAATGGACGTAGGAGCAAGGGTTAGCTCTGAACCACTATAAAACTTTGTGTTTGTAGTGCATTGTCTCTCATCTCCTTCCCCGCACATTACTCACAGCACTAGGCTTTAATTAAATAACTTGCTATAGTTTTTAATTAATCATCCACAAAGTTTTAATTAGCCAAATTATATTAAAAACCCAATTCACCCCCCCCCCCCTCTTGGGTTGTCTATCTGGGCAACAAGTGGTATCAGAGCCAAAAACTCTTCCACTCAAGAGTTAAAAGATCAAAATGACAACCCCATTTGGATCTTCTCACATTGAGGGTCAGTCCACTCAAAGACCCCCTTTCTTCAATGGATCCGACTACTCATACTGGAAGGCTAGGATGAGAATATTCATCCAAGCCCAAGACTATGAGATGTGGACCATTGTAGTGAATGGCCCATACATCCCATCCACATATGTAGAGGGTGTTAAGGTACCCAAATTAGAAAAGGATTGGGATGAACATGACATGAGGAAGGCACAATTAAACTCTAAAGCTATGAATGTGCTATATTGTGCCTTAGACCGTAATGAATTCAATAGGGTCTCTACTTGCAATTCTGCAAAAGAGATTTGGGACAGACTTGAAGTGACCCATGAGGGCACGAATCAAGTGAAAGAGTCCAAAATAAATATTTTGGTTCATAAATATGAACTATTTAAAATGGACTCTAACGAAACAATTACATGCATGTTCACTAGGTTTACTGATATTGTCAATGGCCTAAAAAGCCTTGGCAAGAACTATACTAACAGTGAACTTGTCAGGAAAATCCTTCGGTGTCTACCAAGGTCGTGGGAAGCTAAAGTGACGGCAATCCAAGAAGCTAAAGACTTGAACAAGCTTCCACTTGAAGAGCTCCTTGGATCCCTTATGACGCATGAGCTTACCATGAAACAACACAACGAGGAAGAGTCCTCCCATAAGAAAAAGGTAATAGCTTTAAAATCTACTTCTTCTAACAAGGACTTGTCTTGCAGCAGCAGCAGTGAAGAAGAAGAAGATGAGGAAGATGGTGGTGAGGCTCTTCTTGTGCGCAAGTTCAAGAAATTCATCAACCACAAGAAGTCCTATCATCAAAGGAGAGGCCCCTCGAATTCCTACCGGAAGGACAAAGGTAAGGAAAGGGAAAATGAGGGGATTGGTTGTTACGAGTGCAAGAAGCCGGGTCACATAAGAGCAGAGTGCCCCTTACTGAAGAAGGGGAGTAAGTACAAGAAGAAAAAGGCACTTGTGACTACCCTATCGGACTCCGACTCATCATCCTCCTCATCAGATGATGAACAAGAAGAGAAGGCCAATTTCTGTTTCATGGCCAACGAAAACGAGGTAACTTCTGACACGCATCCTGATTTTTCTTTTGATGAACTTTATGATGCATTTAATGAATTAATGGTAGAATATAAGGCTATAAATCTTAAGAATAAAGAACTGAAAATAACTAATCAATCATACCTACATAAATACGATAAATTAGTTAAGGATAAGGATTTAATCACTAAAGAAAATATAGAACTTAAAACAAGCAACCAACTTTTAACTCAAAAGACCAACACCTTAACTAAAGAAAATGAAAAACTAACTAAGGAATTTTCAGAACTTAAAAAATATAAACAAACCTTAGATAAGGATCTTACTAAAGAACTTAATGATCTAAAAGCCGAAAATCAGACACTAACTAAAGAACTTAACAAATACAAACCCTTAGTTGAAAGATTTACCTATAGTTCTGAAAAATTAAACATGATACTAAATAGTCAACGTGCAGTGTTTAATAAAGCCGGTTTAGGATATAAACCAAGGAATAAGCAAAAACTTCTTAGTAATTTCTTTGTTAAAGCTGGGGAAACAAAAACTAAGAAAATAACCTGCTTTTGTTGTGGTACAGTAGGCCATAAAGCAAATGTATGTAATTTTAGGAAAAGTAAAACTAAAAGAAAAATTAAAAGGGTATGGGTTCCAAAAGGAACCAACTTGACTAACCATGAAGGACCCAAGAAAACTTGGGTACCTAAGATGACATGATTTGCTTGTGTAGGAGTGTCTTGCAGCCAAGGTCAACAAAAATTGCTGGTATTTGGATAGTGGCTGCTCAAGGCACATGACGGGTGATAAAGACCAATTTTTCACCCTTGAAGCTAAGAAGGGAGGTGCTGTGACGTTTGGAGACAACAACCAAGGTCACATCATTGGTATTGGTAAAGTTCAAATCACCCCTTCTACTTTTATAGATAATGTTAGATATGTTGATGGTCTTAAGCATAACTTGTTAAGCATTAGTCAATTATGTGACAAAGGATATGATGTTATGTTTAAACCATCACTATGCATTATAACAAATACTAATGATAATAGTTTAGTTTTTAAAGGGATTAGACGTGGAAATGTATATGTGGTAGACCTAGAAGACCTTGCAAAACATAACCAATGTTTAGTTGTTAATGAAACTAAAGATAATGATGCTAGTTGGTTATGGCACCGTAAGTTAGGTCATGCAAGCATGGACACAATAACTAAATTAGTTAAAAGAGATTCCGTGATAGGTTTGCCAAAGTTAAAATTTGAAAAGAACAAAATCTGTGAAGCATGTCAATTTGGCAAACAATCTAGGAATTCTTTTAAACCCATAAAATGTGTCTCTACCTCTAGGCCTCTAGAATTATTACACATGGACCTATTTGGTCCAACTAGAACAACAAGCCTAGGTGGAAATAAATATGGTCTAGTCATAGTAGATGATTACTCTAGGTACACATGGGTCATGTTTCTAGCACATAAGGACCAAGCATTTTCCATGTTTAAAAAGTTCCATAAGGAAGTAACAAATGCTAGAGAGTCTTCAGTCATAGCCATTAGAAGTGACCATGGTACCGAATTCGAAAATCAATTATTTGATGAATTTTGTAGTAAAAAGGGGATAACCCATAATTTTTCTGCACCTAGGACACCACAACAAAATGGAGTTGTGGAAAGGAAAAATAGAACACTAGAGGAAATGGCTAGAACGATGTTATGTGAAAGTAACCTCCCTAAGTACTTTTGGGGAGAAGCCATTAATACTTCTTGCCATATATTAAATAGAGTTCTATTAAGACCCATCATAAAGAAAACACCTTATGAACTGTGGAAAAACAGAAAACCAAAGGTTAACTATTTTCATGTTTTTGGATGTAGGTGTTTTGTACATAATAATGGGAAAGATAATCTAGGGAAATTTAACCCTAAATCTGATGAAGGAATATTCTTAGGTTATTCTACAACTAGTAAAGCCTATAGAGTCTTTAATAAAAGAACCCTAGTTATAGAAGAATCTATACATGTTGTTTTTGATGACTCTAGTGACATCTCCTCTAGTAAGAAAGCCAATCTTGATGATGATATTGAAATACTTGAAGAAAAGATAGATGAGGTGGGATTACAAGATGGTAATCAAAAGTTGATTGAAGGAGAATCATCAAACCAAGAGCCTATAGTGGATCATGGGCTAACTAAAGCTTGGAGGTATGCTCACGGGCATCCTAAGGAACTAATTCTAGATGATCCATCACAACCGGTTAGGACTAGAGCATCTCTTAGAAATTTGAATAACCATCTAGCTTTTGTTTCACACTTTGAGCCCAAACATATAGAAGAAGCCGAAAATGATGTAAATTGGATAAATGCAATGCAAGAAGAACTAAACCAATTTACTAGAAACAAAGTGTGGGATCTAGTAGAGAGACCTTCTGAATATCCAATAATAGGTACAAAATGGATATATAAAAATAAACTAGATGAAAATGGAATTGTTATAAGGAATAAGGCTAGACTAGTAGCAAAGGGTTATAATCAAGAAGAAGGCATAGATTTTGATGAAACCTTTGCTCCCGTAGCTAGACTTGAGGCGATTAGACTTCTATTAGCATATGCATGCTCTAAGGACTTCAAGCTATATCAAATGGATGTAAAAAGTGCTTTTCTAAATGGGTTTATTAATGAGGAGGTGTATGTAGAACAACCTCCTGGTTTTGAAAATCATCAATACCCTAATCATGTGTATAAACTGAACAAAGCACTTTATGGATTAAAACAAGCACCTAGAGCATGGTATGAGAGACTTAGTAAATTCCTATTAGAACATGAATTCTCTAAGGGAAATGTAGATACAACATTATTTCTGAAAAAGAAAAATAAGGATATGTTATTAGTACAGATCTATGTTGATGATATCATTTTCGGTGCTACTAACAATCGCCTCTGCGAGGAATTTGCTGATTTGATGCAGAGTGAGTTTGAGATGAGCATGATGGGAGAGCTGAACTATTTCCTCGGGCTTCAAATCAAACAATCTGAAGGAGGCATCTTCATCAATCAAGCAAAATATATCAAGGAGATGCTCAAGAAGTTTGATATGGAGGGAAACAAGTCAATCAGCACCCCCATGAGCTCATCATGCAAGTTAGACCAAGATGAATCAGGTAAATCTGTAGATCAAAAACTTTATAGAGGTATGATAGGTTCTTTACTGTATCTTACTGCAAGTAGGCCTGATATTATGTTTAGTGTGTGCATGTGTGCTAGATATCAGGCTAATCCTAAAGAATCACACCTAGCTGCAGTTAAGAGAATCTTTAAATACTTAATTGGAACTAAGAACATAGGGCTGTGGTACTCTAAAGAATCTAGCCTAAACTTAATAGGGTACACAGATTCAGACTTCGCTGGATGTAAGCTTGATAGAAAAAGTACCAGCGGGTCTTGTCAATTTCTAGGAGAAAACCTAATCTCATGGTTTAGCAAGAAACAAAACTCGGTTGCATTATCCACTGCAGAAGCTGAATATGTTGCAGCCGGGAGTTGTTGTGCTCAAATCTTATGGATTAAACAACAATTAGAAGATTATGGCATTAAACAAGATAAAATTTCCATTAATTGTGATAACACAAGTGCCATAAATCTAACTAAAAATCCAATTCAACACTCAAGAACTAAACACATTGAGATAAGACATCACTTCATAAGAGATCATGTATTGAATGGTGATGTGTCACTCCAATTTGTGTGTACTGATAATCAATTAGCAGACATTTTTACAAAACCCCTAAGTGAAGAGAGGTTTAGTGTGCTTAGAAGGGGATTAGGAGTGATTGATCCATCCTAGTGGGAGTTTTTCACTAGATTAATTGATTTTGATGATTAGAATGAGGTTAAAATAGAGTTTCTATGCAGTGATCATCAAATCAGTCCTTAATTAGGTGATTTTCCCTCATTTGGCACGATTATGGCATGGTTTTTAGGTGCGTGCCAAGGTTAGAGACGACTCGAGTAAGTTTCAGAGCCGGCTCCTAAGGGGGAGTCGACTCGCGCATTAGCGGGAGTCGACTCGCAAAGTTGGCAGCTGAGGGGGAGTCGACTCGCACACTGTCGGGAGTCGACTCGAAGTCTACATGCGCTAACAGAGAGTCGACTCGCGCATATTCTGGAGTCGACTCGAGGTCGAGTCGACTCGCGACTCAGGGGAGTCGACTCGCAGTCGGGATCCGACTTTTTAACCCTAGGTTTGTCGTTACGCAAACACTTTTCCTCAAGCCGCCACTGTTCACAAAGCCCTAGAGCCGACTCCTAGGTCATCCCCGATCGTCTCCAAGCCCTTTTCCCGTCGATTCTTCGCCGGACATTGAGTTTCCGTCCGTTCCTAGGTCATTTCCGGTCCGTCCCGAGCTTCCTCTGTCGGTTCTTCACCGTCCTCTAGGTATTTTTCTTCCCGTTTAAGTCAAGATGCCTCGTAAGACCGTCGTTAGGAAGAGGTCCCGTCCCGAGGCCGGTCCCGAGCGACGCTCCAAGGTGCGGCACGATCCCGCGAGGCAACCACCTCCGGATCGTTCCCCGCCTAGGGTGGTTCTCGTTAGGCCGTTGGCCGGGAAGGCCGTCACCTCCGGGAGGTTTGTCGATTTTGACTATCTCTCCCGGGAGGGGTTCACCATAGGCGATAGGCTTAGAGCCCAGGGCCTAGAGTACTTCCTCACCTTGGACCTTCCCACCTATCCTGGCCTAGTTCAAGAGTTTTACAGTACCGTCCATCGGGGAGATGGAGGTATCGAGGGTACGGTAGTAGGTGTCCCGTTGCGTGTCACAGAGGACCTCATTGCCCATATCCTTCACCTTCCATTAGTAGGGGTGGTTCCCGCACACCCTGAGGATAGAGTTGCGGCCCTTACGGTCGTCTTAGGGCATCCACCTCAGTCCCCCCTAGATGAGGTATCTGCTAGCTCACTTCCTATTGAAGTGAGAATCCTTTTGAGCATTCTGTCCAGGTCCATCTTCCCTAAGACAGGGAGATTTGATTTTGTGAATGAGAGGGACTTAGCTATTATGTCTTATATCCTTCAGGACACCCCGATCAACTTCCCAAAGCTCATTTATAGGTATATGTGTGAGCCCCTAGATAGACCTAGGCTCTCACTCCCATACGGGATGTTATTCACTCTTCTTTTTAGGCAGTATGAGATTCCCATTCCTGAGAGGGAACCCTCTCGTACCTTGCGATGGACTGATCGCTTGTGTACGGGGACTATGCACAGGATGGGATTTCGGAAGAGAGAAGGGATCTGGGTTAGGAAGTCTACTCTCACTGCTCAGACCACCAGACCATCACCCAGTCCTGAGCCAGATTCAGACTACCCAGACCTTCCAGACCATCCAGACCTCCCATCCACTCCTCCTGCTCCTACCACCTTTGCCGGACCTTCCTCCTCAGCTACACCATCTATGGAGGTTCGGATTGATCTAGAGCAGCTCCGGGAGCTGCGGCAGGAGATCGTCCGAGATCTGAGGGACGAGCTGCTTCGGGAGCTCCGAGGTGCGGTGCCTGCTCCCACTCCTGCACCCATATCTTCTCAGTTGGTCCCTTTCTTGACAGCCGTGACTGACATGACGGCTCATGTACGGGAAGAGATCTACAATATCCGGAGTTTGGTCCAGGCCCAGTTCCAAAGCATGAATGAGGTCACGAGCTCCACTCGACAGATGCGAGAGGAGATAGGTCGTGACATGCACACCACCACCGAGGGGGCCGAGCGCTTGTCGAATGTACTCATCGACAAGCTGGACGCACTACAGACATCGGTGACTGGGCTTCAGGCGTCGGTGACAGAGCTCTCCACTACACATAGCAGAGCCACCACGTCTATTATCACGCAGCTCGGACATGTGACAGATGCAGTCACCCTCCTCATGGAGCAGAGCCGATTGAGAGGAGGAGCCACATCCTCCAGAGGAGGAGATGCATCCTCGAGAGGGGGAGCCTCATCCTCGAGGAGGCCATAGATGTTTTTGTGTGATGTATTGTTTTACCTTACTTATTGTATGCTCAAATGTGTTCACATTCATATTAATACAATGAGTAGACATTTTATCTTCAATTATGTGCCATTTGATGTGCCATTTGTTGATTGTGCCATTGATTGTGTGTGATTACCTCCTTTTTGGTATGATGACAAAAAGGGGGAGAAATATGTATAAAATATGGTAAAATATGTAAAAGGAGAGAAATATTGAAAAAATATGTAAAAGAAATCAATGGAACTAAAACACACACAAATTTGTTCTAAGTGGATTCGGTACCTCGAGGCTCATTATCTCTCTTTTGGGGCTCCTAATGGAGTAATCTCCAGAATCTATTCAAGGGATATTCGGAGATTAGCTGAATCCTACTCAAGAACAAATTGACAGATTTTTCCTCTAAAAAGATAAAATTCAGTTCAAAAAAACTTCAAAGCATTAAAAGGAAATTCAGAGAATCAAAACATAGTTGAATGCATATGTTGAGGGGGAGAATCTGAATTTTAATCAAGCTAAATCATTAATGACATATAAGCCAAACAATTGATTGCATAATATGAAGGCTTATATAATTCCAAATGAAAGGGGGAGCTTTAACTCCGAAATTTAATGTTTCACTCCTTTCAAACTTGGATAAATTAAATTATCAGACATTTGAATTCATTTATGGATTTTACTTCATTCTTTTATGAGCAATTCATTTTACATATACTCAAAGTTTTGTCATCATCAAAAAGGGGGAGATTGTGGAGTGATTGATTAAAACCCCATTTGATTTTGATGAGCTCAAAGCAATTGAGTATATCTTGTGATTACTAATGAATTCAATTGAGTGTTTCAGTGAAAATCCTGTCCAAGTGTTTCTAGACTTGGTTCATAGTATTTTGGATAAGTTAAGAAGTCTGCATGAACCAATGTCTGAGACTCGAATCGACTCCCGAGTATCACGAGTCGACTCCAAGCGTATCAAGTTCACTGGCACGAGCTCGAGTCGACTCCAGACTAGTACGAGTCGACTCCGACTGAGAACAGAAAGAAGAACAGAAAGCCTCATTCAGAACCTGTCAACGAGTCGACTCCTGAAGTGCGCGAGTCGACTCCAATGTTCAACGAGTCGACTCCAGGGTAGTAAGAGTCGACTCCAAGAGGAACACAAGGAAAAAGTCAGAGAACGATTTTCGGACTCTGAGATTCGAGTCGACTCCCGCAGTACACGAGTCGACTCCGAGACTGAGCGACCATCAACAGACAGAAGACCATGTTACTGCCTCTGAGATTCGAGTCGACTCACAGACAGCTCGAGTCGACTCCAAGACAAGCTTCACGTCAAAAGGCAGAAGACCAACTTTCGGAAACTGAGAGCCGAGTCGACTCCAAGGAGGTTCGAGTCGACTCCAAGACTGGATGAGCCAAACGACAGAGAATCGAGAGTTCGGGCTCTGAGATTCGAGTCGACTCCCAGGACAGTCGAGTCGACTCGAGTGGACAAAATTCAAATTTGGATCCACGGACTTCAGTGGATGAGCCGACTCCAAAAATTGCCAGGTCAACTCCAGAAGTTGGCGAGTCGACTCCAGGTCAAGACGAGTCGACTCCCAGTCAAGACAGCAACTTTAATTCAAATTTGGAACAGTTGCCGAGTCGACTCCGGAAAAGCGTGAGTCGACTCCTGCTACAGCCGAGTCGACTCCTGATCGTGCGAGTCGACTCCAACCCACCAACGGTCATATTGTCAGGCTGCGCAGAGTGTGCAGAACGGCCAGAAAAAGCAGAGTAACGGCTAGTTTCCGTGGGGGTTGGCTTAAATAGCCACAGAGGACTGTAGCAAGGTAGAGAACAGATATTCCACTCCAAGCATTCAAGTTTTCAAGCTCTCCAAGTGCTCTTAAACGAAAAAGGGGAGATCTGCATTTACTGCTCCAACAACTTCTTCCCAACAATCAAAGCTTCCTCCTCCTGCATTCAAGTCGACCACTCTTTCAAGAGGAGATCGGAGTTCCAGAAGCCATACCTCTTCACCAGCTTAAAAGCGTTTGAGGGCTTCTAACTCCTTTACGATTATATTGTCTTAAATCTGCTTTTTGAGAAGCTATTTTCTGTTTTCTTCTATCTCTTGTATTTACTTGATTCAATCGGGGGATTGAATCAAGGGGTTTAAGGTTGGTTGGTGAGCCAAGTTAAAACCAACGTGTGTAAGGGTTTGATTGTGAGCCCGAAAAAACAATCGGGGTTGGTTCTAGTCGGTGAGCCTGGGAAAACCGACCGAGTTTGTTGTGAGCTCGTAAAACAACAAGTTTGGTTGTGAGCTTGTAAAACAACCGGCTGTAATCCAAGGGGGTTATAGTGAAATTCCCAAGTGAGACTTGGGGAGTGGACGTAGGAGCAAGGGTTAGCTCCGAACCACTATAAAACTTTGTGTTTGTAGTGCATTGTCTCATCTCCTTCCCCGCACATTACTCACAGCACTAGGCTTTAATTAAATAACTTGCTATAGTTTTTAATTAATCATCCACAAAGTTTTAATTAGCCAAATTATATTAAAAACCCAATTCACCCCCCCCCCCCCTCTTGGGTTGTCTATCTGGGCAATAGCATATTTTGGTGGGGAGCCCTTTTTTACCGACGCTTCTCCCTAACATCGGGAGAAAAGCGTCGGAAAAGGCCGATTTTCTTGTAGTGACTGTCATCTAATCAACATCACAGATTCACATATAATGTATACAGAAATATATCATTTACCCATTTTTTAAATGTGTTTTTCTGATTCGGTGTTCAACCCTTCTACATCATTAGGCCTTCAATTTTTATATGCCCTTCTCACACCTAACATCCAGGATTAGAGCTGGATGTTTTTACCATAGTTTGCCTGCTTCGTTATATGTTTACTAGCAAATAAAATCACCTTGCTAAACATTCACAAGCAAATGGTGGACACGAGCTATGTAAAAAATGTTTTGATGTTGTATGAACAAGATTAAAAGCATAGCTCATGGCTTTAAGGTTGTCAATACATGGTTATATATGCTAAACACTACAGGAAAATCGGTATTTTCCTATGCTTTTTTTCTGACGCTAGAAAGAAGCGTCGGGAAAAAATGGCACTGCGCCAAAATTTGTCGATGCTTACTTTCTCAAGAATAGATAATGCGTAAAAGCATCTTCATAAATCAATAGAAAAAGTCGGTTTTACCGACGCTTAAAAGCATCTTTGAAACTATCTTAAACTTTCTATCATATAGCATGTATCATGATAACTAGTTTGCTAATATACTTTTTGTTGTAGATGGATGATAATGCTCCGTAAGATTGAGTTTTATAAGATGACTCAAACCCACCGAGATGGCAGTTTTGTTCGGAAGGAGTCAAGAGATATAGTTGTATATATTCATCTTTAACTTGTGCAACGATATTTTTATTAGTTCTATTACTGGCAAATGTTAATGTGACTTTTTCTTTTGAGAGATATAGGACAGAGCAACAACTCTTATTTCAGAGCACGTCGGGAAGTCATCATCATCCGACGCGACCAGTCATGTCGAAGCTCAAATGCTCGCTAAATTATTGGGCTTAGAGTGTTATGGTCGAGTGAGAGGTTATGGCGTCGGAGTTACCCCCCTCAGTTGTTTGCAGTGGGCATGTATACAAAAAATGCCGGAGAAGATAGTAGCAATGCAGAAATTAGTAGACTTCGGGCAACAATTGAAGATATAAAGGATCGCCATCAGGTAGAGTTGGCGGAGCTGAAGCAGCACCAACAAACTTTGCAGTCTCAGCTTGAGCATATTTCATCTATGTTACAGCGATTTCTTCCTCCTCAGGTAAATAACTATATATATTTGATAATTTTACATAATTATTACTTATTTTGCATGAGTTAATAATTTTCATATTCCTAACTTCTAAAGTTTTTTTCTATTTTTTTTTTGTAGATTTCTGATACTTCAACAGCTCGTAGAGATGATGATGGTGCTGAATCCGGTCCCTGATACTTTTTAGACTATTATTTAAGGAGTTTGATATGTATCTTTCTTATATTTTTCAAAGTACATTGTAATTCTAAACTTATTATGTAAATTTAATCATATATGACAATATGAATATTTCGAATGATCAGAATGTTTGTGTTGATGTAAATGTAATACAGGTTCATATTGCTATAATGTGATTTATGATATGCATTTATATTTCTAATATTTTTTTTAAAAAAAATTTACTCTCGATACTTTAAAGCGTCGTTAAAAAACCGCCGTGGCACGAGCTGGCACGCTTTCGCCGACGCTTTTAAAGCATCGGTAAAAATCCTTAGCTGGCCGGTTTTCCCAACGCGGTAAAAGCATCGGAAAAAACCCCGACAGTATCCCGGCACACCCAAATTACAGTTTATGCCGATGCATTTTTGCATCGGCAAAACGATTAATAAGCGTCGGAAAATCTTTGGTTTGGTCGACGCTTTTATGTAGCATCGCTAAAAATTTTTCCCACTCAGGAATCACCGACGCTTTTACGATGCTTTTTCTAGCGTCGGCCGGATATGTACCGATGCTAATAAGCGTCGGTAAAGGCTCTAAAAAATGTCGGTAAAAGATACTATTCCTATAGTGAAAGTATCGGAAAACATGCTATTTATTGACTACGTGCTCTTTTATCTTCAGATATCATCATTTTAGATGAAATAAAAGAAAAGGGATTCCATCTCAGCCAAGTGTGCTCAATCATGAGCACCAAATTAAGAAGATCCATTACCATGTGCTTGATCAAATATTCATAGTAAGAGTAAGGGAATCGATAATAAGAATGAAACTAATGAAATTGTTAGAGTTTCCAGTTTTTTTCAATTATTGGAAAACTTCCATGTCCAAGGATCAGTTGGTTGGCTTGACACTAATCAAGTAGGCAATGTTTATGACCTAACAAAGATAATCATTCAATTTGTAAATGTTAAATTCATGGCTGAGACAAGTCCCAAATATATAGAGAACAATATACAAATAGAGAGAACAATACCCTATTTGGATGAACAATAGAATCCATAGCTATGTATACTAAAAAATACAAAAAAGAATTCCCTGCATGAAATTAAATCGCAGTTCCAAAGTATTTTCTACAATGAAATCCAGAACACAGAAAGTCAAAGGGGAGTCCTAGAGATGCTTTCGTAATTTTTGGCAAT